>NC_090232.1:6248161-6468161 GCF_024489055.1 Chanodichthys erythropterus | reverse complement strand
TCAAGATGATAATTATGATAGTGTTTGGTTCAATGTATATTCAAACTTAACTGTTGCTAGCACCATATATATATATATATATATATATATATATATATATATATATAGTGTACACTATATATATATAGTGTATATATATATATATAGTGTATATCTATAACCTACCCATCACTAGGGTTTCGTACAAGTGAGGTCGTATGAATTAGCCACCTCATAAAATACGTACGAATTGGTCGTGAGATAGGGTTGATTTACAAAGTAGATGTAAACAAAAATCTTAAAAGGTCAATATAACCCTTCTTAATAAATTATCTATTATCTTGTTTCATTAGTGACAAATTTGGGGAGAGGAAAAATATTCCAAAACTTTCTGGAAATACAATATGAGAATTAACTGCACAGTTACTGGTAATTAACTGCACAATAAATGTTATACATAAGTCTTGCCTTATAAGTACAAATAGTGCAACCAAAGAACAGATTTACAGCTAGAAATCAACTAATAGTTACTAATCCCTTAGTGTGAACTTTACGTCCCAATTTAAGTAAGACGGCAGAAGACGGTCAAACCCAAGTGGTTATCTGTGCTCAATGCAAGTTTAAATCAGGCTTGCATCATTTCAAAAATCATTTTCCCTCATATTCCCCCATCATTTCATGTCTTCTCAAAAACAACAAAAAAGTCTGTACTTCCTGCAGCATCTGAAAAGGTTGCCACAGGCATTGATGATGCAGTTCTACTCCACTATTACAGAGTGCTTTTTCAAATCATCTCTAAGCAACTTTAACCACTTCACAACACAGCATATCATCTGGACGGCTGCAAAGATCACATGATGTGGCCTTTTCCCCCAACCAAGGACTTTCTTTACCGGATCCAGACAGAACACGATACCAGCACTATGCATCTATTTTTTCCACCTTCTATTTCACAATCTTGGATTTCCAGACATTCCTAGCAAAGACAGTTTCTTCCATCAAAATGTGTCCCCTCTTAACAAACTGACAACCTAGCATTACCCAAAACGTCCCCATTGAGGTAAACAACACCTGAATTTAGAGGAACACTTTGGAAGTTTTATGCAAATGTAGACTAACTAGCACTTCTCATCAAAACATCGATTTTCAAAATGTAAGTACACAAGTCCTTTTTCCTTTCCTTATGCATGCACTATTGGTAATTATGGACTATATAAATAGAAATTGCCTCGGAAATTAGGGTTTTCTTATTGAAATGATCTACTCAATACCACTTTTCACAGAAAAATTATATAGCCTATGATGTAAACAAGATAATTTCCCTTCTTACATGTATTTACTTTCCAGATGCTTACCAAGTGAACCTACAAACTATGCATTTAACCTCTTGTTGCATTAATTTAATTTACCCAAGGCAAATCACACCTACACTTTGGCACAAGGCCCAGCAGAACATCATGTCATAGAAAAGCTTGCTTTTGAATGCTTTCAATTTATAAACCAGGAAGGCCCTTGTCCAATTTCTCTTCTATTTGTTCACAAAGTACAACAAATTTTTTTTTTTTTTTTTTTTTTTTTTTTTTTTTTTACATAAATGAAAAACCCAATTATGTATGGCTTTAAAAGTTCTAAGTTTTATGATTCTATTATTTCATTTCATTTTATTTTATTTACTAGCATTTTTATTTTTCATTTAATTATAATTATAAAACGGTTAGTTCCTATCCTTGATTCTGATTGGTCAGTAACTGTGTTTTATTTACGATAAAACATGGCTATGACCGCTTCACTCAATGGTTCAGTGTATCACTACACAACACCCTTAGCAACCACTCTTAGCAACTTAAACAGTATGTTCTCAATTGATATTGTTCATTGAAGCTTACTGTATTATGTAGAAGAGTATTGTGAGAAAGAGATCGAGTGAGCAAGTTTATTACCTGCATTCAGATTTAGCATTTTCCTTCAGGTCAATACTATGTTCATAATAAACAATCTGTTTAAATGTTTGATGTATTATCTTGTCCTTTTAACATTTAAGGGGTTTTCCCGTGACTGACAGTGCTAGTCAAAGCATTTGTCTGTTTCTTCTTGTTCCGTGTTCACAACAGTTCAGTCTTTTCAATATAAAAGTCTTCACTACTGACTGACACACTCGTAAAGACAGTCTTTGCTGCCATCTAATGGCGTAATAATGTAACTTCTGTTGCTATTCACGGTCAGGGACTATTTTTCCGGCGGAAGGAATGCTTTAGTGAAAGTTTTCTTCATGAAAGTTGCATTAATACATATTTTTGGCTTTAATATTTGTATTGTATGGTAACCATTTTATAAAAGCAATAAGGTCCTCGAGGCTGTGCTGTATCGTGAATAAGTCACAGCTGAATAAGTCACGCTTCGCGTTGTGCCTAACAATGCCCTTCAGCCTTGACTTATTCATGATACAGCACAGCCTCTTGTACTTTATTGCTTACTTATTATTTTACAAATTTAAATAATAATTATAATAATAAACAATTATAAAATAATATTTATTTAGTTATGTAGTTAGTTAGTGTTGTTCAATGCTAACATTTTACTAGTATACACTATTTAAGTGTTATTGTCATTGCTTGTGAAAGTCACTTTGGATTTGTTTGAAAGGTGCTATATAAATAAAATTGTATTAATTAATTGAATAATTGGTATTTATTAGCAGCTATTAAAAAAGTAAAGTGTTGCATTTCATTTGTGAAGATTTGATACTGTTGCTACATTAAATACAAAAAAAGGTAATTTTATTTTACACTTTATTTTAGTGTCCTCATTACGTTACATGTAGTTACTACAGTAATAACAACACTGTAAAAAATAATTGTTAACTGAATTACGTTAATCATCTAAGTTGATTTGACAAAAAAAAATGATAACAAATCATGAAAATATTGTTTTTACAGTGAATAAATGATGCATAATTACATGCAACTAACCCTAAACCAAACACGTTAACACTTTATTTTACAGTGTCATTGTTACACGTTACATGTAGTTACTTTAGTAATAACTATAAATTATGCATAATTACATGCAATTAACCCTAAACCAAACCCTCATCCTAACCCTATAGTAAGTACATGTTAATTATTATTACTCAGTACTTAAATATAATTACACTGTAACAATGACACCTTAAAGTGTAATAATGTCTAAGTCCTCCTTGCTACAGGATATGCACTAATTCCTCCAAATTTATGGGGAACTGATAAAGACAATTTTTGTTGCCAGAACACCACATTAAATATTCATGAACTGGATACACTTGTAAATAAACATAAGATGTAAATAAACTTCTCAAACTGAATTTGAAAGTACAGGAATCACATCCAACATCAGTGAGCCATTGAAAGGCATCAAGGCTATGGATTTTGTTGAAGTGAAAGTAAGAACGCAAAACAAGAGAATGGTCTCAAAGCCATTATCTTCTCCTTTTTTCCTGTATGCAGAATGCCATCAAGAAGAGTGAACAGCTACAATAGAGCCATGGCACCTTTGATTAATTTCACTGCTTCCCTCCTCTGACCAAATAATTCATTTATGTGTTATTTCATGTCGCAAGCTTTGTTCGGAGGGGACAATAGCCTTGCCTCGGCATCCCGCCAAAGGCAGAAGAAGGGGAATGTAATTTTATACTACTGCCCAGCAAGGGCACCTTATGCTTCAGCGGCCAAAACAGCGCCCAGCTTTACCTCCTGCAGAGGCGGTTAGATAAACCCACCGGTGCTTGATGACTTAACAGGTTTACAGTGATTTCTTAAAAAAAAGAAATAAATAATACAGGCCATGACCCACACGCCACATGAACACATGTAAGCTGCTTTAAAATGCTGAACTGTGAACTATTCATGCGGTTTATTAGATGTAATATGTCAAGAGATGATGTCATCAGTGTCTAATTACTGTCATGATTTGTCTCGCACATAATCCATAGAATTAGAACATTTGTTCTTTATTGAACATTTTTACTAATTTCATAATGCTTTCAGGAACTATAATCTCAACTCCATTCAGTTTACTGCATCTATCATATCTGCATGAAATATGAAACATTTTAGAGACTCCTTCTTATAATATTGGGGATTTCATGCAGGCATAATCATGATCAAAATTATGATGGCATGATTAACAACAATATCAATATTATTGAAATTTTAATCAGATGTATCACGGTGAAAAATAAGATGTGTTCATTCTAAAATTAGTCCTAGTCCTTTTTTACATTATGATTAAACATAAATAAATAAATAAAAAAAAAAACAAAAAAAAAAAACATAAATTTGTGTCATCATGAAAATCATAACGATGAATAAAGGTAACACTTTGCAATAATTTGGAGTTTAATTTACATTAATTATATTAGGGTTTCATTAGTTAACTACATTAGTTAATATAGACTAAGAATGGCCAATACTTCTACAGCATTTTTTAATCTTAGTTAATTTTTAACATTTACTAATACATTATGAAAATCGAATGTTGTATTTGTTAGAGTCCTCCTAAAATCATAATTTAAGTTATTTTTTTATTTTTTAGCTTTTAGTACGAATATGTTAGCCTTAAAGGGATAGTTCATCCAAAAATGAAAATTTGATGTTTATCTGCTTACCCCCAGCGCATCCAAGATGTTGGTGACTTTGTTTCTTCAGTAGAACACAAATTATGATTTTTAACTGCAACCGTTGCTGTCTGTCAGTCAAATAATGGGAGTGAATGGGATCTCTATCAATAAGAGTCTCCAAACTCGGTCCTGGAGGGCCACTGTCCTGCAGAGTTTAGCTCCAACCCCAATTAAACACACCTGAACCAGTTTATCAAGGTCTAATTAGGCATACTAGAAACTTCCAGGCAGATGTGTTGAGGCACGTTGAAGCTAAACTCTGCAGGACAGTGGCCCTCCAGGACCGAGTTTGGAGATCCCTGATATAGAGGATAGGGAATGATTCAGACAGTGTAAATGAAGAGTTTGGTTCCAAAACGTGATAAATGCCACTTAAAAAAAAAAAAAAAAAAAAAAGAGTTTCCGCCAAAATCAGTATTGTATCTGGTCAGTATTGAAAAGTCTTTTATTAATTTTGCGCAAAATGAGATATCCGTCGTGTTATTCTGTAATGTTTTCTCCATTTCTTTCCAAAACGCGACAAACGCCAGTCTCCTTTTTCTGCAGAATGCGATATATCCGCTCAACCAATCTTTTTTAAAAAGCCGTTTTTAATACCAATTTACTCGGCAAATGTGTTTATTATAACTGTGCGGTGGTGGATACTCTTTAATCGTAATAACAAATAATTTATAATATTAACAAGATGACCCGTTGAATTTATTTTTTGAGTGACGACTGAATGTATTTTTAGTAAAATATCTGTATATAAGATACATATTGGCAAAGTTTAGACTGTCATATATGTAAATCAACTTTGTTGTGTATTTTCAATTTGAAAAATAACCTTTATATTGATGGATTTATTGCATTTTGCGAAAAAAATAATACTTTTTTATAATAAACTTTTTAAAATCAAAATGTAGATTTGAATTTTTAAAATCACGTGAACCACTGCAGTGTGAGCACAGTCTGCTCTGGTCCAGAGACACGAGAGCACAGAGCACATCATATGCGCGAGTCGGCGCAGATCTTAAAACGTATTGAACCCATTTGAATTCTAGACAGAATGCTGTATTTTAACACTAGAAGTCCCAGAGAGCAGCCATTTGGCTTTTCTACCTATAAAACCCGCAGGACAGCCGATGGGCTGGAAGGCTTTAGGCTAATATCCTTAATCAGCTGTGAACAGTTGCTTTTGTTATGTAAACAATGTGGGGCCATGCTGAGCCACTTCAAGGAAACTTGTGTTTCACTTTGCCATCTTAGGGAGAAATCAACACACATGTTTTTTTTTTCCTTTGTTGCTGAGATCTATTGATAAAAATAGTACAAAATAAAATAAAGAAACCAACCATTTGTACACATATTTACAAATAATATTAAAAAGTGAGTGAGTACATTCCAGCAATCACTCACAATCCTGGCACTGCCTGGCAATATATTATAAATACATTTTGTATATATTCATTATATATTAATCTTATATTTGAAATACATCATAAGTCCATTTTTAAAAGTGTTTGAAAGATGGGTTCAAGTGTACTACAAGTGGTAACTAAATACATTTTTCTATACAGAGATAGTATGTTAAAAGCACATTTTAGTTCAAATTCATGGTGCCTCAAAATAGCACAGTTGAGTACACTTAGATGTTCTTAAGATTATCTTAAGAAGTACTAAAGAAGAGCTTTTAGTATATTAAGTACAAAATAAGTGCACGGAAATAGAGCACTGGACATTATGGAAGTGTATAAGTGTACTAAAATAAAGTGTATTTTACTGCACTTTTTTTCACCTGGGTAGACACTCCAACACTTTCCGTTTGCATTAAGATTATTTTTATTACCACACTGGCAGATATTGATAATTTTACTTAAGTAAAATGCACTTAATTTAGATCCCCCCAGGAAACAAGACTAAATATCATATATAATTTTCTCATATAGAAAATCCATCTTGATTTAAGATTTTTTTTTTTTTATTTACTTGAAATAGGATAAAAAAAAAACTTAGTATGAAAAGCATTTTTGCAGTATGAATGAGTGAGTTAACTTTTTAAACATCACTTCATTTCAGGGTTAACATAGTCAGAGTTTTCACTTAACCTCCTTTCTGAAACCGGCCCATGGTCAATCAAGTTCTCTGCTTTTAGCAGCCCTCCCTCCCCCACACATACAAACAAGCCACCAGCAACCATTCACACACACAAACCCCCAACCCCCCTGCAGATTGCTCAGGTAATGACCATATTTACACATGAATTGATGCTAATGATAGCCAAAAGACTAGCCAGTTAGCATCCACTTGGCTAAAGGAGAGTTACAAATCTCTGGGACTTCTAGTGTTAAAGCAACATAGAGGAGATTAGGAGGAGAAACAGTTAGAGATTAGAAGGAAAACAAAGCTTTTAACAAGCTCAGCAGCTCTGGCCGAGCTGGGGTATTAATGAAACATTACTGGCTATTTTTTTTGAAAGGGGCGGGGCTGTTCGAAATATATACCGCCCTGTCTTCCTGTTTCTGTTGAAATTACATCAACACACTGAATAATGCTGCATGTTCCAAGAAACAAAGAACAAAACGAAAGTAATGCCGGCAGACCCTCGCGGACGTCTGCCGGCCACACAAACATAACAAAACATAAAATAAAGTCCAGGCCTGGTCCTCTCTCGTCCTTCACGGTAGTCGCTCCTCCTTTTATGCTCCCGGAGCTCCTCCGTGAGGGACTCAAGGCCGGTGCGCCTCCCAGGTGAAGCTCATTAACACTCGCGCCACTGGCCTTGCGCCGTTCCCTCACGGCTCTCGCCCGCCCTGGTCGCCACAAACGTAACAAATATCTAACTCATTGTTAACTTAATATTTTGAGTTTCTGTTGATTAAATCAATTGCCTTCATTGTAACTCAAATTTTTTATTTAATTTAATTTTTAATTAAATCTGTTTTTAAAATGGTCATGAGATTTTCCCTTTGGTGAAACTAGTGGCGCAGAAATAAAACACTTCAGCTTTAAAAGTAAATAAATACAAGTGAATTTATCGACTGAACTTGCTTTGCACATCCTGCCCCCAAGCAAAAGAAAATAAATAAAATAAAAAAAATAAATAAATGTGACAATGTTTCTAAATTCACATCTTCACATTTATCAGTCCCAACATAATTTATAGGTGCATATATGCCATTCTACAATTTCTGTATTTTCAATAACAGCATCACTACAGAGGACACATGTAGAGATAAAAGTCATGTCGGGGGCAGGAAACTGGAGATATGAACAAAATAGCAGCTTTGGGAACATAAAGGCTGCCATTTTGGACTAAAATAGACATCATTATAGCAGAAAGCCCAGCACATTGAGATATGGCTCTTTTGAGAAAGTGACAAGTTGCTTCCTTTTTAAAAAGCAAATAGAGTGGAGTAGGACGCATTATTACTCAAAATGTGGGCTTTGGCAATCGGAGACATTTTTGAAAAGTTGTAGCAAAATGTGCTAAAAACTCTTAGAATGCACTTGCAATTGCATCAGACATTCAAACTGAATTTGCACTGTATGTTTCTCTATTGTATCGATGACAGATGTGTACACTTCACAGTGTAATAAATTCACAGCGGGAGAGGTTGATGTGCCACAGTTATGGTGTCAAAAGTAGATTTATGGATGTTCACTTTGGTTTTATGTTAGTACATAAATCACGAAGGTACATTTGGTACACCTTTGTACGATGTTTTCACTTTAGGATTAGATTGGTGAAATCTTCACAGGTCTCATCATTTACACTTTATGACCAAAACATGTGGCGTTTATGTAGTTTGACATTCAAAATACAGTTCACACGTTTATTTAGCAGGCACTTTAATCCCAAAGCAACTTATAAAGGAGGAAAAATACAATTATTTTTAACATGAATATGTGGTAATTAAATAAGACTTTTTTGTAGCTCAAGAAGCAGAATAATTATTTATTTAGAATTTATATAATTATAAGTGGTTCACTTTGGAACACTTTGTTTAATTAAGACTGTTTTCATAGACATTCTGATTAGCCTTAACTACAAACATGACCTTTCACTTCAACCCGCAAATGCAAGGTGCTAATTGATAATCGTTGCTAAAGTTATTCAAGGTGCAAATAGACAATTCCTTGCAAAAGTTAGAGAACTTTTACATTTTCTAAATAGGACCATTTGGCTTCAGGCTGCCCCAGAGGCTGCTATAATGCAATTGAAAGGCATTGCTGAAACTACATAGCGAGTAAGACAGGCAAGCCCCGGGCCATAAAACATAGTGGGGTGTAGGAAATCCTCTCTTGAAGTCTGCTGACTGATGTAAATTTGGAAGAGAAAATAAATGGAAATCTTCCATATAGATGTCTGGGAAATTGGAATGCACCAGAGGGCCAAGTGTACTTTGTCTACCGTTACTGATTAAAAAAGGTTTAGGGTAAAATCACCTGGATTCTCATAAAAGGACTTTTTATCAATGTGCAGCTGGGGTATTTTACAGTTCATCATGGGGTACTTGTGCCGATTCAGTTGAGGTGCACCAGTAAAAGCTCTCTTTTGACAAGAATCTCCAATTGTAGAACAGAAATTAATGAAAATATTGATAGATGTCTTTCCACTGATTCAGTTTAGTCACATAACCTAAAAGAAAACACAAGAATATATTAATTTTCACTTAGAAACTGCAAGTAAATGTCACAAATAATTACAAAGAAATGGCAAGTAAGATTTAATTAAACATGCAATTTTGAAGTAGAAAGACTGAAATAGAATGTTCATGTAAAAATAAGTAATATTCGAAAAATATTTTTTACAGTGTAGTTCACCAGTTACCAAAATCACTTCATTTTTAAATTAGCATCATTCCATTCCAAAGTCGTATAACCTACTTGCTTCTGTAAAAAAAAAAAAAAAAAAAAATGTTTAGCAGAATGTTCATGCTGCTCTAAAATGAAAGTAAATGGAGACAGACCTTTCCGATCTCCAAAAATGACAAAGTACCATACAGATTGCTCAAAACTATCATATGGCATCAGAAGGTTCAAAATATAGCAACATTTGCAAGTAGTATGAATTGCTTGTTATTAAACACTTGTTATTAGCGACACCGGTGGCCATTAAGTGAACTGCAGTCAGTAAATTAATGCTTGTGCACACGTAACACACGTTCATTTTTGTTCTTTGCTTAGAAGTACAAACAAGTTGGAAATACAGTTACAGCGATATACTGTTAAGGAATATTCAGATGCCATCCACGCTGCTGAGAAGGATGTTTAGATTAATATGAAAATATGATTTCCTCTCAATAAAAAAATACAAACATCATATCATGTCGACAGATGATGAGGTAATTAAATTACACTGTTATGATAGTTTGATTATAAAGTATATTTGAGACTATAGATCTATGTGAGACTATATTTTTATTTATTTATTATGTTTTTTATTATTATTTATTGCATGACACATGGACATTACAAAACAGAAAAGCTCATTCGCCATTATCCAGAACATTGTATAAGCATTTGTTTCATTTGCCATAGAACGGAAGAGAGGCTCTACTATTTTATTTTATTTTATTTTATTTTATTTTATTTTATTTTATTTTATTTTATTTTATTTTATTTTATTTTATTTTATTTTATTTTATTTTATTTTATTTTATTATTTTATTTTATTTATTATTTTAGTTCACGTTTTAATAATTTTGCTGTTTTTTGTCATTTTGATTAGTTTTTTTTATGTCTATTTTAATAAAAAAGGCATAGTAATCTTTAAGTTTAAATGAAAAAAAAGAAAAAAAAAAAAAGAAAAAAAAAGAAAATCTGACCGAATTCGTTCTATCTAGAAACACATTATCTGAAATACATAATGCATATAATTCCATTGCCAATTCAAACAGCAGCACCCTGTTAAGACCTCGATTCCGAAATGTCTGTCATGTAAAGCTGCCACACAAGATTGAGAGCGACCCTCTTGATGCTTTGCAATGGAACCCTCTCATCAGCTTTTATGGAGCAAACAGTGTGGGACTGTTTCTGTGCAACTCCATTCTGCTCTGTCTGAATATTGGCACTGATCTGAATGTCACTGCGGCAGAACAGGTGCCCATACAGGTGAGAGCCAGAGAAGAAAACAATTGAGCAAGGGTTGATTACAGCAAGCTATTGTCACATGGCAACAGCAGCAGGTGAGATCAGAGCTCATCCAGGCCAAAAACACCTCAGGAGCAACAGGACCAGGATGAATGCATGCTGGTTTCTCTGCTTGCTTCCCTGGGCCTGCCATGGGGTGCAAACATACTGTCACACTTTAAGAATCCTGAACTGAGATTATAAAAGTTTTAACCAGCTTGAATGTTTCTTTATCTAAAGGACAGAAGCAAACTTTTTGAAAGTAGTACAGAACAATATAGAAATATGATTTGAGTGTTTATGCATTAATATTCTAGTCTTTTAACTGAACTGAGTTCACTGTTTTGAGCAATGATGATTTGGGAATCAACCTTTTCCGTTTGTGCTGTTCGTCAGCTTCCGAAATCTTGGAAGTTTTCTTTGAATAAAACATGCACACGTTCTTCTTGAATAAAGACACATCCCATTGCATTAATAAAATATTTATTCAATATTTGACATGCCTTCAAAGTTACAGAATGGTGGTGGGTACATATGTGTCATTGGGGATTACCTGCATACATTTTTCATACATTTCTGTGCTCTGAGAGGAATACAGCTGTAGCTGTAATTTATACATGTAATTTATTCACATCTGCTTTTCCTGGCAGAAATAAAAATTAAGACATGCTTATTTGTTCTAGATTAAAGTGAAATTCTCCAGCCTGAATTCTCTTGAAAAATAAATAAAGTTAATAAACAGATTAATTAAATAATTCATGACACTCTTCTATGCAAAAGTGGGGTCTGTAAGATTTCTTTAATGTTTTATGAAAGAAGTCTCTTCTGCTCACCAAAGCTGCATTTATTTGATCAAAAATACAGTAGAAACAGAGATATTATTATAATTTAAAGTAACTTTTTTCTATTTGAAAATATTTTAATTTGTAATTTATTCCTGTGATGCAAAACTGAATTTTCAGCATCACTACTCCAGTCATCGGTGTCACATGATCCTTCAGAAATCATTCTAAAATGCTGATTTGCTGCTTAAGAAACATTTTGTTTTATTATTTACTTTTATATATGTGTGGAAACTGATACTTTTTTTTTTTTTTTTTTTTTTTTCAGTATTCTTAAAACAAATTGAATTAGGAATCATTTGCAACATTATAAAATGTCTTTACTTTCACTTTTGATCAATTCAGTGCTTCCTTGCTGAACCATATTATTATTATTTTTTTTTAAATAAAATAAAATAAAATTTTACAGAATCCCCAAACTTTGGGTGTATATTTATGGTCTTTAAAAGCAAATAAAATGTATGCACCATTAACAACACCGTACAGAGTTTCAAAAATGATATTTGTTTTCTAAACAGGTTCCTCAAAAATTCCTTCTCACTGCAGTTGACATGAATAGACATGATATTTATTTTGCAAATGCAAATTTACAAATTCCCCCTTTAAAGACATCTCATTTAATATATATATATATATATATATATATATATATATATATATATATATATATATATATATATATATATATATATATATATATATATATATATATATACATACAAACTATATATTAACTACATACTACATACATATATTAACTACATACTATATAGAATAAAAAAACGACTGAAGTAGAACAAAATAAATGAAGCAATTTGCAAGGCTAATGCTGTTTGATAAGCTGTTTAAATATGTAAAGTTTAATGAATGCTGTTTGATAAGCCATTAAATATGTTAAGTTTAATGAAGTAAATGAAGACAGCATAGTGCCATGCTAATAAAATGGTTCAAGGCCACATGCTCTTCTCTTCTTTCAAATGCAGATTTCCAACAAAGAATGGCAGGTATCAGCATCATGAACCCAGCGGGAGTACAAGTAATGAGAATCGTGCAAAGAAACATTGTTATGTCTATACAGAAGATGGATAAGAATTAATGGGCACAATCCCCTAAAGTAACAGCCAAACATTTGTGGAAATCTTGTAGCCAAATATGTGTTTAGATCAAGTGAATTAAGTGTTTGCACAAAAAAAAAAAAAAACAAAAAAAAAAAAGGAACTTTTACACACCAAAAACAGGAAAAAACATATTGACTGACATTTTCATGCCCTTGGTAATATATTTGAAAACATGTCTAAAACTAACCCTAAATCTCCCTGAAGATACCTTAATGGAAAAAAAAAAAGCTATAAGATCACATGTCAGAAAAGAAATCCAGATCTAGTCATGCTTTTATTATTAGCTCCAAAAATTATTCTTTCATATATATTGAAAGGGTTTAAATGCAAAACATTGCAAAGCATCACAGTCAACACCGGGACTGATCTACATGAAATTGGCTCAGTATTAAGCTTTATATGACAACACAATCTATCTAAAACCAGGAAATTACATCTCATTAAAACCTCCAAAAATAAAGTCAAACTGTTAGACTTTCTAACTGTTAGCGTTTCAGCGGTGTCACTGCCAAAGAGGAATTCAGAAGTGATGGTTTGATTCAGAGCAGAAGTGTTCAGAAGTTGATGGGTGCACATCATCAGTCTAAAGATAGAGATGTAGCCGTATAATCTGGGACAGGCCTTAGACACACACACACACACACACACACACACACACACACACACACACACACACACACACACACACACACACACACACACACACTCCAGATACTCCAGAATCATCTGCTTTAATTCTCAGAGGTACAACTGTCTTTTACATCACTTCACAAAAGCAGTCATCTAATAGGATGTTGCTCCACTGGGATGGTTCCTCCGTGTGTGTGTATATAGGCAGTTTAATTCTCAACAGAGTTTGACCAGAGGGCCCAGACTGTCAATCTAAACAATGCATCAGTGTAATACAGATTTTAATTACACAGAAAAAAAAAGGATGTATGACAAACCTTTACTTAACATTTTAGAGAGGATGATCACATGAAAACCAAAAATTCAATTTCACGCCAATATATATATATATATATATATATATATATATATATATATATATATATATATATATATATATATATATATATATATATATATATATATAATAAAAACAAATAAAAATATAAAAATAAAAAATACAGTAAAAACAGTAATATTGTGAAATATTATTACAATTTAAAATGACTGTTTTCTATTTGAATATATTTCACAAAGTAATTTATTCCTGTGATGCAAAGCTGAATTTTCAGCATCGTTACTCCAGTCTTCAGTGTCACATGATCCTTCAGAAATCATTCTAATATGCTGATCTGCTGCTCAAGAAACATTTAATGCATCCTTGATGAATAAAAGTATTCATTTCTTTAATGTCTTTTAAAAAAATAAAAATAAAAATTCTTACTGACCCCAAACTTTTGAATGGTAGTGTATAATGCTACAGAAGCTTTGTATTTCAGATAAATGCTGTTCTTTTGAACTTTCTATTCATCAAGGAATCCTGAAAAAATAAAAGTTCACAACTGTTTTCAACATTGAAAATAATCATAAATGTTTATTGAGCAGCAGCATATTAAAATGATTTCTGAAGGATCATGTGACACTGAAGACTGGAGTAACGATGCTGAAAATTCAGCTTTGCATCACAGGAATTAATTACTTTGTCAAATATATTTAAATAGTACACAGTTATTTTAAATTGTAATAATATTTCACAATATTACTGTTTTTACTGTATTTTTAATTAAATAAATGTAGCCTTAGTGAGCAGATGAAACTTCTTTTAAAAACATTAAAAATCTTAGTGGTTCCAAACTTTTGGACTGTACTGTATATATATATATAAATATATATATATATATATATATATATATATATATATATATATATATATATATATATATATATATATATATATATATATATATATATATATATATATATATATATATATATATATATATATCTTTATAGCACTGACTTTAATTTATGCTTATAAAATCATGCAACAATATTCGTATACACTAAAAATGATAAAGTCATGTCACCTTTTTTTTTTTTTTTTTAACTGGTTTATACAATAAAGATTGATCAACAGGAAAATAATATTTCAATGATGCAAACAGAGTTCAATTTGGCAGTAAAGCAGCTCTACAAACAACAAAAAAAGTGTCATTGTTCAGCTGAAGTCAGTTCAGTGTCGATTCAGTTCTGTTATAAAGATCATCAATTATTAAATTTGTTCAATTCGGATATAAAGCAGCTCTGCATGAACCAGTGATGTCGCCGTCCAGCTCAGTTCAGTTTTCAAGCCAGAGGCGACAGTGGCAAGGAACCTGAACTCAATCAGTTGACAGGATGTATAAAAAAATAGAAAAGAAAAAAACCTTAGGAGACACCAGGCTCAGTCAGGGGGCCACTTTTCCTCTGGCCAAACAACGAACATGGTGTGATTATGATTCAGGCTGCATCGCAAGTCAGAAGTCAGACTATAGATTGGTATTCATCAAAATGTTTCATCTAGTTATTTCTGCTTGGAGATCGGATGCATCATGCCGGTACAGAGAAGAAGCTGGCCATCTGTGTCTGTGCAGAGGTCTTTTGTCTTTTCTGAGGATCTGTGCCAATGGCTGTCGTTTTGACAAGGTCTTCACAGGGGATTGTCTAGTAGACGCGGTCTCTACTGACATTCAGGGCTGCGTTGTGGTGCGGGTCCACCATCTGATCTGGATGCGGCTTGGATTCGGCTGAAAACGGCATAGCCTCGGTATAAAGGATGAGAAATATTAATATTAGTAATATTTGGTATTAGATTAATATTACTTCTAACAATGTAACAAGTACATTGGATATTGTGGGAGGTGTTCCCAGTTCCGGCTGACCCACTCTAAAAAATGCTGGGTTGTTTCAACCCAAATTTGGGTCAAATATGGACAAACCCAGCGGTTGGGTTTGTCCATATTTGACCCAAATTTGTGGTCTCCTAAGGTTTTTTTCTTTTCTATTTTTTTATACATCCTGTCAACTGATTGAGTTCAGGTTCCTTGCCACTGTCGCCTCTGGCTTGAAAACTGAACTGAGCTGGACGGCGACATCACTGGTTCATGCAGAGCTGCTTTATATCCGAATTGAACAAATTTAATAATTGATGATCTTTATAACAGAACTGAATCGACACTGAACTGACTTCAGCTGAACAATGACACTTTTTTTAAAAATTTAACCCAATGGTTGAGTTTGTCAATTTTTGACCCAAACTTGGGTTGAAACAACCCAGCATTTTTTAGAGTGCATTATGCAGAATTTGAATCGGATTTGAATTTATAGAAAAGTGATATGTGTGTAATGTGTGTGCTAGGTTAAAGAGATTTCTAATCTAGATTTAAACTGACAGAGTGTCTGCCTCCCAAACAACGCTAGGAAGACTGTTCCAGAGTTTAGGTGCTAAATAGGGATCTACCACCTGAAGTTCATTTTGATATTCTAGGTATTATCAACTGCAATAGATCTGGAGGACTATAAAGCATTAAGAATACTGTGGAGCTAAACTGTTTAGTGCTTTGCAAGTAACTAGCAAGATTTTAAAATGTATGGGATGTTTAATAGGGAGCCAATGCAGTGACGATACCGGGCTAATATGGTCATACTTCCTTGTTCTAGTAAGAACTCTAGCTGCTGCATTTTGGACAAGCTGGAGTTTGTTTATTAAGAGTGCAGTGCAACCACCCAGTAAAGTGTTACAATAATGTAGCCTTGAGGTCATGAGCACATGAACTAACTGTTCTGCATTTGTCATTGAAAGCATATGTCATAATTTGGATACATTTTCAAGATGGAAAATGCAGTTTTACAAATACCAGAAATGTGGATATAAAAAAAAAAAAAAACAAAGAGCCTTGTGGTACACCATACTGAACTTTTGATCTATGTGTCACCTCTTCATGTACTGCTACAAACTGATAATTGTCAGGTAAGTATGATTAGAACCTTGCCAATGCATTTCCACTAATGCCAACATAAATTTTGAGTTTATTTGAGTCATAACATTCTAAAAGAATGTTGTGGTCAATAGTATAGAATGCAGCACTAAGGTCCAAAGATTTGTTACTCTAATGAGAGCAGACTCAGTGCAATAATACAGTCTAAATCCTGACTCTGAATTCTTGCAGATACCATATCTTTCTAAGAAGGGACATAGTTGTGAGGATACTGCTTTTTCTAGTATTTTTGACAGAAAAAGGAGAGTCAAGATCAGTCTCTAATAAACTAATTATATGATCAAGAGTTTTTTTTTTTTTTTTTTTTTAAAATGAGAGGTTTAATAACAAAAAAAAAAATAAAAAAAAAAATTGGGAAATATCGTAAAGACAGTAATGAACTAATAATATTAAGAAGAAGATCTATAGATCTATAGATAGATTTTGATTATATATAATTCTTCCTCTCCTATAGCAAATATCACAAAGATTACATAATTGTGAATAATGAAAATTATTAAAAAAAAAAAAGAAAAAAAAAGTGAAATATTCAGATTCATTATGGTAATGAGACATATGAAGAAAAAAAGTGTTTAATTGTCACGGAAATGATGTCAATTTGCAAAAAAAAAAAAAGCAAACAAACAAAAAAAAAAAAAAACAACAACAAGAAAGAAAGAAAGAAAGAAAGAAAGAAAGAAAGAAAGAAAGAAAGAAAGAAAGAAAGAAAGAAAGAAAGAAAGAAAGAAAGAGCATCCTTAAGCTCACTAACCACTCTATGGTCCATTCGATGTCGTAATTTTCAGTCATCGACTTTCCATTTCTGATATTCCAGTATGTTGCATTTATCATTAAAATGTTCAATTTCATTTTGAAAAATGGAACTAAACAACTCAAAGAGCAAAAGATGAGTAAAAGGACATTACCTTCACCCGATTAAGCTTGGTTTTTAAAGAAAGAATGTGATAGAGTGAAAAAAGACAAGAACGACAGAGAGGAGAGAGGAATATATGTCAGCTATCTGCGCACAGATGATGTCAATGTCTTCTAGGAGTGCGACATTATCAGTGAAATGAGACCTTCAAAAGTGGAACATGTCTTATTAGAGGACGAGTTAGAGGAACAAAAAAGAAAGGGAAAAAATAATTAAATAATGCAGAGAATGACTAAGCCAGGCTTGTGCTAGAGGGACAACTTGCCGTCTGATATAAAATGAAAGATTGAAGATTTCATGTGACAACATGGGGTGAGGAGAAATAAGGAAAACAAATTTCTTTGGTATCTGTGTCACGTAGGCCTCAGGCCGGTGACGTTTGCTGTGTCATCTGCAGCTTTCTGAGAACATCTCATTAAAACATCGAAAAACAGACAAACAAGGGAAGATCACGTCTCCAGTGGCTTGCCACGTGAATTATGATCATGTTTTTGAATAGATTTCTATTAGTGTCAGATCTTTGAATGCACTGCCATTGATATATAAGATATATGTAAGAACGCTTTGATCTGGGGCTTGTTCACTCATAACTAATACTGAAAATACATGATGTTCTCACATTAAGGCCTTTATCAACATATCAAAGTCTTTTGCTTCAGAGTGCCTAAGCAAGAGACTATTGCATGTTTGCAAACATGCTTGTAAAGTGTATGTCAGCTGGCAACTTCAATAAATACTGTTTAAACAACTAGGCCTGTAATCACAAACAATTTTGACGTCAATGTTTATTCTAACAACAAAATACCTTTTTATTATCTGTTCCACCGCACTGATTCTGTTGTAAGACAATATTTGATTGTTGACAACTGATGTAATACAATTTTTTCTAAGTTATTTGATTCATGATTATTACCTGGCTTATGATAACAAAGAGCTAGCAAGGGCTAACAACCAAATATAAACATTCTATCAACACCCGAGCACCAGTGCCGGGTACACTGCACAATTTTAGCCCAGATTTTTACTCACCAACAGTTTTGTGGAAATTTTCGACATCAAAATTCCCGAAATCTTCACAATCACATAGTCTGGATTATCAAAGGCTCAATCTGAGAAAAGCTCTGATAGGTTGCCGATGTGAGAGAGATATTTTGCTAAATATCTGGACCTGTCTATGACTCGCGCTACGTTCAAATTGTCAGTCCAAATCCAATTTTGTGCATATCCGATTGAAATACAATCACATTAAGCAAGTGTGAACGGCAAAAAAACAAACAAAAAACACAAAAACAAAAAAAATCACGTGAAATGCAATTTTTACAAATCTGTTTCGAGCTACATTCATATGTAAAAAATATGAAAACCTACTCAGACTTTTATTTCTCAGAATTGCGTGATATAAAGTTGCAATTCTGACTGTTTTTTGCAGTTTTTTGCAGTTTTTCAGAAATGCAAGTTTATATCGTAAATCTGAGAAAAATAAGCCAGAATTGCAAGATATAAAATCTTAAATACGAAAAAAAAAACTGAATTGCAAAAAAAAAAAAAAAAGGTCAGAATTGCGCAATTACATCCCACAATTGTGAAAAAAGTCATAATTGTGATAGTGTAAAATGTGTTCCCATTCAGTCGGTCACGTTCGACGTACGTCGGACAGACCGACGAATAGGAATCTCGCTAGAGAGGCCAATCTACTTCGAGTGTAACTAAACGAGCCAATGCACATTGGCATGCAATCATATGCATCAGCTGCTCGCCTCGCAGCGCGGGTATATAATGAGCAGCAGGTGCGTTGCATCTTCAGCTTTTCGCTTCGGAGCCGAACGGTGTTTGTTCCTGTTCTCTGCAAGCGAGTGTCTGCTAGAAGACGAGTCAAGCTTTTGGTTGAACTTCTCTTTTTTTCCGAGTGCGGGCGAACAGCACAGCAGCGGGGTCGACGTCCTCTCTTTTTCTTTTTCGTTTGCCGTTTTTGAGCAAATAGCTGTTTGACAGCGTCAGAAGGCTGTTCTCACGGCCGGTACGGTGCGCTTTTGAGCGCTGAAAAGCCGTTTTTACGGCTGGTAAGAGTGAGCGCCTTCAAAGAGAGAGAAAGCACATGACAGGCTGCACACAATCCCTGTCTGTGTTGCGGTGGCCGTTCCCCTGCGTGCTTCAGCACTTCTAAAAGAGTAAAGTCCCTGAAAGAGCTTACACAAGTAGATTCGTCTTTTTAAAGACGACATCCTACTTGTGTTTCTGGATGCGATCGTTCCTGTCCTCACTGACGGCCACGATCACCGTTTCGCATGTCTGGGCGCGTGCTGAAATGATGTTCGTGGGTGTTCATGTTTTCATATGAGAACATGATCACGTCGACACGCCGGTCGTGACTCTTCTTTCTCCGGGAAGCTTGAGTCCCCTCTGTTGCTGGCCAGCTGCCGCTTGTGTGTAAAAGCACAGCCGCGGCTCTGCCCGACACTCTGGGAGACCGCGGAGATCAGCGAGAGCAAACCTCTCGCTCCTCTGCGTGTCGTGTGCCGTCGAGCTGCCGGGCTGCAGCGCGGGTTGTCACGGCAACCCAGCGCCGCTCGGCGCTCTAGATGCGCGGTTCCCTTGCGTAATCTCCATTGTAGCGCCCTCTCTGGTGCACCAGAAGAGGTCTACTTTGCTGATATGGCTTGGGTGACATGAGGTTGAGGGGTTCCTTCGGGGAACCAACCCCCTAGGGCCCCTCCCTCTCTAGCGCATTGCAAGCTGTGCAGTTTCTGGATTGGATTGCTGGTCCTTTTCATAGGGGAACCTAGCATTTCATTCAGAGCTCCAGCTGAGGGACAGACGTCGATTGCAGCATCGGAGAGAGTGCTGTTATGCTCTGGAAATGAGGGTGACGCTGCCCACTGTAATGGTGTGTGCTTATGCTGACTCAGATTCAGAGTTTACAGCCATGCTTTCCTGGGTCTTCCAGATGTGCATGGAAAACTTGGCAGTATGGGGGTATATTGGTGCCATAAATATGGAATGCCAAAGGTGCCAATCTGCATAAGTTTTTCCTCTCTCACTACCCTCTTGGATGGGTGGCTTGTACACAGACCACACCCACCCTGCATGTGAGGCCAAGGCACTCTTTTTGCATGAGGGTAGTTCTGTGCTGGGGTTGAGCTGCGCTTGTTGACTAACCGTGATCAAAGTCACGGCGCAGGCCCTCAGCCAGACGATGTCCACCTCCGTGGTCCAGAAGTGCCCCCTGGCTTACCTTGTGAGGTGTGAGAGGTTGTCAAGCTAAATGCTTTCTCAATGCTCCCATCTTACGAGGTGGCCTTTCGGTGACACTGTCGAGGACTGAGCCCAGCGGTTCTCCTCAGTTAGTAGCGGATAGGAGCTTCCCATGACAAACCATTGAGTTCCTCTTGGGCCGCCCCTCAGTCTGCTCGTCGCCAAGGGTGTCGTCCCCTGCAAGAAACTCCGGCCCAGCAGGCTCTGCTGTATCCATTGCGGGGAGATGACGCCTCCCGTCTCTGCAGCTGTTTAACTGGTTGGTGAGAATCACCCTGAGACGGGCGACCCAGAGATGGGTGGGGCTGCTCTTCCACCCTGGAGGAGGGCCAGGTGGTAAATCCTTTATTGGGTTTGTTTCTGTTCCGCCACTGACCCAAGAGGCAGCGGTACCCAAATTTTAAAGAGCAGTTCCTCCATTTCCAGGTCTGAAGAGGGTTTGGAGAGCAGTGGGAGGAGAAAACCTCACCACTCTCATCCCCCTCTTCTGTCGCCAGCGGACAGCAGCGAGCAGCGGGCAGCCAAAGCCTCGACTGCTCCCTCTGTCCATCCGTGGAGCCAGGTAAGTGTTGCCTAGCACACTGTGACGCCGCTTCGGGCCGCCTCACAAAGAGAGCCCCCGAGCCGCGTCCCTGTGTTCCACCTCGCTGCCCTGCTGCGGGTACACCGGTGGTCCCTTTGGTCCTGCTTGTACGGTCTCTGCGAGCCGGGTTAGCGCTCCCCAGTCCGTCTCGCTGGCTCCTTCGGACCATCAGGGTCGGCTTTGCGATTCAGTTCGCCCGGCTCCCCCCCCAAGTTCAGGGACGTCCTCTTCACTACAGTGAAAGATGCCGATGCCCCTGTCCTGCGTGCGGAGATCGCAGTCCTACTGGCGAAGGACGCGATAGAGCCGGTCCCTCCAGCCGATTTGAGGTCGGGGTTCTACAGCCCCTACTTCATTGTACCCAGGAAAAGCGGCGGGTTACGACCGATCTTGGACCTGCGAGTTTTGAATCGGAGCCTCCACAAGCTACCATTCAAAATGCTCACGCAGAAACGCATTTTCGAGTGCATCCGTCCCCGAGATTGGTTTGCAGCGATTGACCTGAAGGACGCGTACTTCCATGTTTCAATTCTTCCGCGACACAGGCCATTCCTGAGATTCGCGTTCGAAGGTTGAGCATATCAGTACAGAGTCCTACCCTTCGGGCTGGCCCTGTCTCCCCGCGTCTTCACGAAAGTCGTGGAGGGAGCCCTTGTTCCCATGAGAGAACGGGGTGTTCGCATTCTCAACTATCTCGACGACTGGCTCATTCTAGCACAGTCCCGGGATCAGTTGTGCAAACACAGGGATTTGGTGCTCAGACACCTCAGCCAGTTGGGGCTTCAGGTCAACTGGGAAAAGAGCAAACTCGCCCCGGTGCAGAGGATCTCTTTTCTCGGTATGGAGTTGGATTCGGTCGAGCAGATAGCACGCCTCACAGAGGAACGTGCTCGGTCAGTGTTGAACTGCCTGAATACATTCAATGGCAGGACAGCGGTCCCACTGAAGTTCTTTCAGAGGCTCCTGGGGCATATGGCGGCTGCTGCGGCTGTAACACCGCTCGGTCTGCTTCATATGAGACCGCTTCAGCACTGGCTTCACGGCCGAGTCCCGAGATGGGCGTGGCAGCGCGGCACATTCCGGGTGCCAATCACTCAGGAGTGCCGCCGAACCTTCAGTCCGTGGTCGGACCCCTTGTTTCTTCGGGCAGGAGTGCCCCTAGAACAGGTGTCCCGGCATGCTGTGGTGTTCACAGATGCTTCTGCCACCGGCTGGGGTGCCACGTAATACGGGCATGCAGTCTCAGGGGTTTGGACGGGACCCCATCTGCATTGGCACATCAATTGCCTCGAGTTGCTGGCAGTACGCCTTGCTCTGAGCCGCCTCAAAGGCCTGCTTCAGGGCAAGCATGTACTGGTCCGTATGGACAACACTGCGACCGTTGCGTACATCAACCGTCAAGGTGGTCTACGCTCCCGTCGCATGTCACAACTCGCCCGCCATCTCCTCCTGTGGAGTCGGAAGCATCTGAGGTCGCTCGCGCCATTCATGTCTCCGGTGTGCTCAACCGTGTGGCCGACGAGCTATCACGAGCTGCGCTGCCAGGAGAGTGGCGACTCCACCCCCAGGTGGTTCAGCTGATCTGGAGAGAATTCGGAAAGGCTCAGGTAGACCTGTTTGCCTCACCAGAAACCTCCCACTGCCAGTTGTTTTACTCTCTGACCGAGGGGACACTCGGGACAGATGCACTGGCTCTCAGCTGGCCCCGGGGCCTGCGCAAATATGCGTTTTCCCCCAGTGAGCCTACTTGCACAGACCCTGTGCAAAGTCAGGGAGGACGAGGAGCAGGTCTTGTTAGTTGCGCCTTACTGGCCCAACCGGACCTGGTTCCCAGAACTCTCACTCCTCGCGACAGCCCCTCCCTGGCCCATCCCTCTGAGGAAAGACCTTCTTTCTCAGAGACGGGGCACTCTTTGGCACCCGCGTCCAGACCTCTGGAAACTCCATGTCTGGTCCCTTGGACGGGATGCGGAGGTTCTAGGTGACTTACCCCCTGAGGTACTTAACACCATCACTTCGGCACGTGCACGGTCTACGAGACGTGCTTACGCCTCCAAAGTGGAACCTGTTCGTCGAGTGGTGCTCTTCTCGCCGGGAAGACCCCCGAAGATGCTCGATCAGAGTCGTGCTTTCCTTCTTGCAGTAGGGTTGGAGCGTAGGCTGTCCCCCCTCCACCCTCAAAAGTCCATACTGCTGCTATATCCGCTTACCACGACCACTTAGATGGCAAATCTGTTGGTCAGCACGACCTGGTCATCAGGTTCCTTAGGGGGCGAGACGGTTAAATCCTTCTCGTCCCCTCTCCATACCCTCTTGGGACCTCACTCTGGTGCTGAGAGCACTTCAGATTGCTCCCTTTGAGCCTTTGCTGTCAGTAGACTTAAAGATTCTGTCTATGAAGACTTTGCTGCTGGTGGCATTGGCCTCCATCAAGAGGGTAGGGGACCTGCAGTCATTTTCGGTCGACGAATCGTGCCTGGAGTTCGGGCCGGGTGATAGCCACGTGGTACTAAGACCCCGGCCTGGCTATGTGCCCAAGGTTCCTACCAGTCCCTTCAGGGACCAGGTGGTGAGCCTGCAAGCGCTGCCCTCGGAGGAGGCAGACCCAGCCCTGGCTTTACTCTGTCCAGTCCGCGCTTTGCGACTGTACATAGACAGAACCTAAAGCCTCAGGACCTCAGACCAGCTCTTGTCTGTTATGGAGGCCAGCAGAAGGGAAAGGCTGTCTCCAAGCAGAGGATGGCCCACTGGATAGTGGATGCCATCGCCCTGGCTTACCAAGCTCAGGGTGTGCCCTGCCCGCTCAGGTTGCATGCTCACTCCACGAGAGGTGTCGCATCCTCCTGGGCGCTGGCTCGTGGCGCCTCGCTGACAGACATTTGTAGAGCTGCGGGCTGGGCGACACCTAACACGTTCGCTAGATACTATAGCCTTCGTGTCGAGCCGGTCTCCTCCCATGTTCTCGCCACAGGTCAGAGGCACGGAGAGGCCCCGGCTTAGTGTCGGCTTGCTGCGCTACATGCGCTTCTTTTCTCCAGAGAGTCCCTACAAGGCAGACCCTGTCGAGTCCTCCGATATCCCTTCGGCAGCCGACGTGGCGGAGCGTCTGGCGCCAGGCCTATACTCCGTTGTATCCTTGAGAACCGGGTTTAGGCTGGGTTCCATATGTGTGACCCTACGGGGATCCCATATGGTTGGTTCCACGGTTGCTCCTAAACGAAGCCCGTGTCTTTCCCTCTGGGAGAACCTACCCTTCATCGGGTTGGAGTCACCCCAGCTCTTCCATATGTAGCACAGCCCTACAGGGTTAGTCCATATGTACTTCTCCACATAACTCCTTCGGGGAAGGATGTGGCTTCCGCAGCGTTCCTTTCCCAGCGAAGGGTACGCTTTCCCAGCGTTATCCAATAGTCTCACTGAATGGGTTTTGGGGAACAGCAGTGATCGACTCTCTCTGTGTTAGCCCTGTCCCACCATCCTCAGGCAAGGGGGTTCAGGTGGCTTGCAACAGAGCGCTGGAAGGGGGCAGCTCCTGTGGCGCTTTGGTAGGGATTCCTATTCGTCGGTCTGTCCGACGTACGTCGAACGTGACCGACTGAATGGGAACGTCTCGGTTACAAAGGTAACCCTCGTTCCCTGAAGGAGGGAACGGAGACGTACGTCCCGTCGCCACAGTCGCTGTACCCCGCTGATGCTGCCGCCTATCCGGTTCGGCTCCTCAGCGAAAACCTGAAGATGCAACGCACCTGCTGCTCATTATATACCCGCGCTGCGAGGCGAGCAGCTGATGCATATGATTGCATGCCAATGTGCATTGGCTCGTTTAGTTACACTCGAAGTAGATTGGCCTCTCTAGCGAGATTCCTATTCGTCGGTCTGTCCGACGTACGTCTCCGTTCCCTCCTTCAGGGAACGAGGGTTACCTTTGTAACCGAGACGTTTTGACTGGAAGTTACATCAGCAACAACCTACAGCCAATGAGAGAGCAAAATGCAAAATATTCTTCTTTTTTTTCACTGTAAATCACGTACAGACAGCTTGGATCGCAAGCGTGCGGGCTATTATTTTTAACACGAAGCGATCCAGTCTCGCATGAGAACTCCTGTCTCACATGTGATCTCATGTTACAAAACACATACAAAAAAACATAACACCCTAGCAACCTCCTAGCAACTACCCTGAACACCCTACGAAACACATAGCAATGCACCGCGCAACCACCGAAAACACCTTAGCATTGTACTGCGAGTTTTCTACAAGCAAACGCCACTCACATTCAACATCATTTGTACGATTTGTATTATATCACCTGCTCAGTACTGCATGTTCAGCACTTCACAGTGCTGTTGAGAGTTGTTCTTCCATCCTTCATTACACCCACTCCATTCACTGACACATCTAGACTGACGCAGCCCTTGATTTTCAGGGAAGTTCATCTGACATTATTAGCAGAGGATGGAGGGTACAAATCTTTCAGTCTGTTCATTAAAAGTTCCCTCAAACAGACCATTGATTTCGGGAGAAGTTTTGCAGCAAGAGAAATGTGACAATAACAGAACTTCTGCAAGTAGGATATAAGGTTGAAGGTTAAAGTGTGGAGAGTGCTTTGAGAAGCTAAGGTGAGACAACCCTGCTGGGGGGAAAAAAAGTCAAAAACAGATTAAGGTGGCCAAGATGGATTGTGAAACATTGAGGCTGGGATTTTGATGGTCCGAGGTGGTCTACTGACTCACAGTTATGCATTAGCAACCACCTGAAAGCTCCAAGAAACCACATAGCAAAGCTATGAAGGTTAAAGTGTGGATAGGAGGGAAAGAAGAAAAAAAAAAGAAAAGAACATTGAGAGACTGGTGAAAAAGGTTGTTATTATTTGCATGATGTGCAGTTTTGCTACTTACATTGGTATGATTTTATGCGTCTGTTCCAATCAAGATTATGGGATCAAAAGGAAAATTACAAGACAGTTAGCACATGTGACAGAGTGTCCGCCTCCCCTCCAAACATCGCTCCCCTGGGCCCTCCTATCACTGGCCCACATCCAGCCTCACAATAGAAGATTGCGGCCAAGAAGAGGGATACAAAAATGGAACAGTGCTGGCAGCGCTCGCACACACCTGATACTTATTGTGCTTTGTCACTGCTGCAATAAATTTAGCATTGCATCTCTCTTCTTCATGGAACTGTTTGCCCTGTGCATGTGCGAGGCATTTTTAACAGCGCTATGCCAATGACTTCTTGGCACCATGTCTCTGGATTATGGCCTGGTTTCACAGACAAGCTTAGATTAAGCCAAGATTAGATCTTAGTTCAATTAGGACATTTAAGTACAGCTTTTATAAAACATGCCGAAGAAAAAGAAGAAGAAGAAGAAGAAGAAGAAGAAGAAAAAGAAAAAGAAAAGAAGAAAAATACATTACTGGTGTGCATCTTGAGACAAATCTTTTAAGATATGTCAGTGCAAGCTGCTTTCGGTTAGAACAGCTCTGTGAAATGCTAATACGGCAGTGTCCGTCAACAGTCATGGGTGGGAGTAAAAAGTGACATCATTTTGTACAGAATCTGCAAACGGTTTGTTCTGTGACACTGCTTATGATTTATGAGGATTAAAAAAAAAGAAAAAAAAAAAAAAAGTGGGTGGATTTTTCTATTATAGCGTGGATGTGAACACACACTGTCGACACACATTTATGTTTAAAGGTGCCATAGAATGGAAAATTGAATTTACCATGGCATAGTTGAATAACAAGAGTTCAGTACATGGAAATGACATACAGTGAGTCTCAAACACATTGTTTCCTCCTTCTTATATAAATCTCATTTGTTTAAAAGACCTCCGAAGAACAGGCGAATCTCAACATAATACCGACTGTTACGATCATTAATATGTACGCCCCCAATATTTGCATATGCCAGCCCATGTTCAAGGCATTACACAAGGGCAGCCAGTATTAACATCTGGATCTGTGCACAGCTGAATCATCAGACTACGTAAGCAAACAAGAACAATAGCGAAAAAATTACTGACATGATCCATGATATCATGATATTTTTAGTGATATTTGTAAATTGACTTTCTAAATGTTTGCTAATGTACTGTTAAATGTGGTTAAAGTTACCACCGTTTCTTACTGTATTCACGGAGACAAGAGAGCCGTCGCTATTTTCATTTTTAAACACTTGCAGTCTGTATAATTCAAAAACTCAACTTCATTCTTTATAAATCTCTCCAACAGTGTGTAATATTAGCTTTAGCCACGGAGCACTATCAAACTCATTCAGAATCAAATGTAAACATCCAAATAAAAAATACTCACATGATCCACTCATGACTCATCAAGGAGCGCAAGGATTTAAAGGGGTCGCACACTGATTCGTTTAAAAAAATCTATGGCGTATTTTGAGCTGAAACTTCACAGACACATTCAGGGGACACCTTAGACTTATATTATCTTGTGAAAGAACGTTCTAGGGCACCTTTAAAGAGCATGTAAAAGTGAATTTTGCATAAAAGGTCCCCTGTAACAATTTTGTTCCTATAGTGTGTGGAGTGTCATGATGTGACCAAGACAGCACACCACACCACACACTAATAGATTCTATTCACACACAACCAGAGTCCCAACTGTGAACACAGGAAATTTTGCCAAATTTATTGTGGCCAAACGTAACTTTAGAGTAAACAAACATGGGGAATGACGGGCAAGAAGAAACTGCAATAATAGTGTTTGGACTGATTTTACAGAAAATTTGTGGAGAAAACAAAACCGGTATGGATGAAGTCATGCTGTGCTTCCATCAGCTCATTTTCTGATTTGGAATTGTTTCATTCCATGTGGCAATCTACAGAGTGTGTCTGCATTTTCTGATTTGAGATCAGTGTGGCCCCGACGTTTTTCCTTCACTCAGATTCAGTCACTCTTAACACACATCACACCACAGCAAAATCTGATAAGATTCATCCTGATTATCATGTATTGTGAGGGCACCTTTAGTAGTCAACTGATAAAGATTTTTCACTGGTCATATCTGAGAAACTGTATAATGCCTGTATTATCTTTTTTTTTTTTTTTTTTTTTTTTTATATTTTCCTGTTGGCACACGATTCCCACCCTTACATCTGTTTTCATTTACTGCATATTGTACTGTAATACTTCTAATATTTAAATAAAAAACTATGAATCTTTACAAACGGTAGATATCCTTTAAAAAGGGAAATACATCAGCTTCAAAAGGTTCCAGCAATGCTATAAATGCTATAATTTGTGTCAGTAATACAAATTAAACATGCATTTAAAAAAAAAAAAAAAAAAATGAAATGTAAGCTTGCAATGACAAATTTCCCAATATTTCATATTGCATGTTCGATTTCTAAGCAATGTCCATTAGAGCTTTTAGTCCAAATGTGTGCACATTCAGAGGAGTATTGATGTTTACTTAGCATTTCATCATCATGCATGGCCGTTTTCCACTAAATTATGCCGACCTGATGTGCATTCAGCAGCAAAACACTCTTATAATCCCTGTTCAATTCATCTACAAAGCAAAAGGGTGTTTTTGAGTGCTTATGACCAGTGAAAAAGAGAGATTTGATGTCAATTACATCCTGAAAGTGTCATATATGGGCAGCAGGATGTTTTTGTTCGTAAAGAGGAACAGGGAAAAGCCAGAAGTGCTTTAACAGATGAAGCCAGTAAATAAACATTTGCAACAATATGTGGTTGATATTGCATGCTCTTCAAATGGTCACAGATATTAGAAACAAAAAAATGGGTAAAGAATAAACATTTTAGAATAAGATTCAAATCATTAACATTAGTTAAAGGTACAATATGTAAATTTTTTGCGGTAAAATATCCAAAAACCACTAGGCTAGTGTTATATATTTTGTCCAGCTGATTTCTAACAATATCTCTAATGTTTTCAACTACTTGTAAATCATGAGAAAATTCCCATTCTAAACAGTGACACGGGGCAGTGCAGTCGCCTGTCAATGACGTCAGTTACCTTTGTTACCACCTTTACTGACGTAGAAACCACATGACAACAGTGCCGTGGACAAATGCGGAAGTAGTGTCTAGCGTCCACAAACCACTAGCTTGCTTCAAGCAGTTCCTTATTTACTTCTTGCCCGTTTTATGGTGGATTGTGTTATTTATTTATGGAACATAATTACTGTTTACCATCTGCCGCTGGTTCTGTCGACAAGGACAGCTCCCGTAAACTCATGACCGGAAAAGTGGAAGCGGCGCCGGCGACTGTGTCATAATAAAAGTCCCGCTGCTCGTGAGGCGTGTTGATCAATCGCTCCAGCTCCTCGTTCAGCTCCCGCAACACTCGGTCCTGCTCTGCTTCATACTACAGTAACGTTAATAATCGCATCCACGAACATGAGTTCTTCCAGACTCCTATTCTTTTGCACCGTCCATTGAGATGGAGACCACATGTCCCAAGTTTCCGCTCTAAAACTTGGCGTCATCAAACTACGCCTTTGTTTTGAATAGGCTTCTAGCGACCTCTAGCGGAAAAAAATATCACAAATTGTACCTTTAAAGGGTTAGTTCACCCAAAAATGAAAATTCTGTCATTAATTACTCACCCTCATGTCATTCCACACCTGTAAGACTTTCGTTCATCTTCGGAACACAAATTAAGATATTTTTGATTAAATCTGATGGCTCAGTGAGGCCTGCGTTGCCAACAAGATAATTAACTTTCAGATGCCCAGAAAGCTTCTAAAAACATATTTAAAACAGTTCATGTGACTACAGTGGTTCAACATCAGTGGGCGATTGCTTCATGAAGCGTCAAAGTTTTACAAATCAAAACATGTGACTTTGGCAGTTTGATACGTGGTCCGAACCACTGGTTCGAAACAAAAGATTTGTTAATCTTCTAAGCTTCATGAGGCAGTGTTTTGAAATCGCCCATCACTAGATATTGTTGAATAAAGTCATTTTTTTTTTTTTGGCACCCACAATGTATTCTCATCACTTCATAAAATTAAGGTTCAACCACTGTAGTCACATGAACTGTATATATTAGCTTTCTGGGCATCTGGAAGTGTTATTGTCTTGCTGGCAACGCAGGCCTCACTGAGCCATTAGATTTCATCAAAAATATCTTAATTTGTGTTCCAAAGAGGAACAAAGGTCTTATAGGTGTGGAACGACATGAGGGTGAGTCATTAATTCCATAATTTTCATTTTTGGGTGAACTAACCCTTTAATTAGGTATCAAAAAACTGACAATGATACATTTACAGTATGTATTAATCTAGGTAAATCACTACAAATACTAACACGTTATTATACAAAATGTTAATTCATGTGTGTTCATAATATAGTTGTTTTACTAGAAAATACTATTTCAAAATGTCATGTTTAATTTAATATTACTTGCAGTTTCTTTGTGAAATTTACTAGCAATTGTTGAGTGAAAATTGTTTCTACACCATTTTGTTTCAGTGTACAATAAATACTATCAACGTATTGTTCAGTGTTACCCAGAACCCAGTCTCTGACTACACAACCCCTTTTTCCTCTTTAATCTTTTAACCTCCTTTTTAATTGCATAAATAAAAAGCCTGAGGCATGTCACCACTAATCCCACCTCTCATTACAGAAAAATTAATTGACAATATTAAATAACGCGTTGAGATATTGCATCTATTGAAACCAAAATTGCTTAAAAAACTTCTGCGATGGAACCAGATTATCTGTTAATTGATTCCTTACCCATTGCCTTTCCATACATTTGTGCAATCTAAACCTCTGATAACACTGATTAATATAGGATCAAACATAAGTCTAGTCTGAGATAAGCAATGGACATCTAACCTAAAACATTCCCTTATCAGCATATCCATTAATTCTTCCTAATTTAAGTCCTCCGCATGCATTTCCAGGCCTTGTGAACAACAATGAAGAGCTGGCCAGGCTAAATCAACATTCTGTAACCGGCCCAAGTCTCATACTACATGATTTGAGACGCCCAGGCTCGAACATATTGTCTACAACTCCTGTCACAAAGATTAATGAGTGGCCATTGTCTTCAGCTGACATCAGATCAGTTGTTATCTTTAGATATGACAAAGCTTGCAGTTTCCATTAAGTGTGTCTAGCTGCAACATCAGCCCTCACAATTGTCCCTATTGTGGTAGTTGTGGACTGTGTAGATGTGTGTTCTGAATCCACAATGAGGTCTAGGGAGGAAAGCGGCACCTTGGAGCTCCTGTGTGAGCGAGTCTGTGATCAAAACAGAAAGTACGTCCCCAGCAGAAGTGAAAGGCGATAACACCTCATGTTATTTGCTTTAATTATACAATATGAATATAATTAATTATAGCTGTGATTAAACCCATCATAATAACCGGTTGAACTGTAACACTGAGGGATCTGAAGTGGCTGTAAGCGACCACTAAAGTATAGGGTCTAAATAGCCACTTGATCAGTTATGGAAATGCGCAATACATTTGTAGGTTTTTCAAAGTGTTTATACACAATACAACAGCCTATAGTGTACTACATGGATTATTGCCTTCTTATGATGCATTTGTGATTCGTTTTGCATACTAACAGTAAAAATAATGTATTCTCTAATACATTCAGCTTAAACAGTAGAGCATGGCGCCAGCAAGGTCAAGGGTTCGATTCCCATGCAGGGAATGCAACTGATAAAATGTATGTTACCTTGAACCTTGGATAAAAGCATCTGGCAAATGCATAGATGTAAAAGTAAATGCATGGATTAAAAAATAAAAAAAATAAGAAAAAAAAATAATGATCTTGTGCTTTTGCATAAAAAAAAAAAAAAAAAAAAAAAGTATTTAAAATGCCTTCTCATGATCTTGGCATAGCATTTTTTTTTTTTTTTTTGACAAATTAAAAGTGTCATTTCCATTCTAAGGTATATATATATATATATATATATATATATATATATATATATATATATATATATATATATATATATATATATATATATATATATATATATATATATATAAAAAATTAATTAATTTAATCAAGAACTTTTTCTGTGGCTTAATGCAAGTTCTTAATTTCTGATCTTAATAGATCTTAATTTTATATACTGTAAGTACCTTTCTTAACACTTTGTGGTGCAACAGAACAAACTGATTCCAAATACAATATAATATGTTATAAATAATAAAATAATAAAAACGTCTTAAAATTAAAAATTAAATTATCTTAAACTATTGTTTTATATTTTAATAAAGTATTAAATATTTATTTTACAATTAAGCATCTTGTGAATTATGGACTTTTGAGATGATCAGCAAAAAAAAGTCAAAATCACAAGAAAAAAGTTATGTCAAGATCATTACAAATTGTTAGGTCATACTATTCATTAATTTTTATCAGTTTCATTACATATAAATTCTAGTATTCAATACAACTGCACAATGACAGCAAGGTATGGTGTCCCAATATGACAAACATGCATGCAATTTTACATTTGCTTCTTTTTCCTTTTGCATCAAATACAATTTCATTAAATAATTTTTGACAGTCCTTTAGTTAAAAAAAAAAAAATGAAATAATATGGAATATATATTAAATAAACAAGAATATAAATAAAGATAATGATAAGGATTTTGAATAAAGAAATAGGTATAAATAAGATGATGATAATAATAATGATTTAGTTTACACGACAAACTTAGAAGTTTTTCCTTTGAGTTCCGTGTACAGACGACACCATTATCAAAATGATCTCCATTCATATGAATCCGTGAAAATGACTAAAAACACTGTATTCTACTGAACTGAACATCTACTGAACATGTAATGCACATGTGCATGATGCCATCATTTTCACAGATTCGCGTTTTTGTTGTTTACACGGAGACCGTTTTCAAAAACTTGCACTTTGAAACCCCTTTTTTAAAAGTTTGCATTTTCAGCCCACCAAAATGCCATTGTTGTGTAAATGAATGGCCAAAATGCATTAAAAGTTTTACATTTTTAGTTGAAAATGTTGTCGTGTAAACGGCCCCTTAGAGATTTGTTTCAATTAATCAACACAAGGACATACAAACAGAGCTGTATGCAAACCTGCAATAATCGAAACTTACATTAAATAACACTATTGATGTGAATAGATCTTTTCCACTTTACACAGAATAAAACATTTTTTTCTAGGCCACTGATATGACTGGAAACTTGACCTTACTGTATGTGACTTTACATGATTTTAAACATGTGAAAAGTACAGTAACTTTCTTTGTAAAACTTTGTATAGCATTAAACCTTCCGTAGTCAACCTTGAAGAGAACATCTGCATGGATCTCACAAAGCGTTTCTGCTCTATACTTTATCGAAAACTAGAGCATGGAGACCATAGCATGAGCTTTCCATGAGATCTGCTGCTGTTATTGATCCATGTGCCGATCTTTGTCATTGATCGCATGATTCATGAAGACGGCATGTTGGCTCCGAAGAGATTCCTGCTCGTGGTAAAAATGTCATGGATCAATCCCAATGACTGTGTTAAAAGAAGTGCTAAGCTAAATGCACAAATGTGAGGTGAACGTGCAGGGAGTGAGATTAAAAGCAGATGACAAGTGTCTTTATTGTGCCCCTTCTGTCAGCTGGTTTCAACGGGTGATATTAGTTCTTGTTGGATCTTATTTTCTCTTTCAGATTAAATACAATGATGGCATGCAATAGCTGGTAAACAGCAGACACAGAATCTGTTCTTGCGTTCAAATAAAGCAAGTTGAGCTGTCTTAAATATACAGTAGGTCAGTCAAAAAAACAGTGTGACGACTGCTAAGCATGTTTGTGTGAATTTATATGGTGGGTTAAAGATGGCTCTTTTAGAAGGGTTTTAAAGCACAAACTATTTAATGCCTGTCTGCATGCTAACTAAAGCATCACTACTAAATACATCAAAACTAAAGTTGTGTCTCATTTCAAAAGCTGCATCCAGAGCCCACATACTGTACATCATTGAAGCTGCCTCATTTCAGAAAAGTACCCATTACATTCCAAAATAAGAAAGAAATTACAGTAACTTATGACTTGTGATGAATAATTGTCAGTTTTGTAATGGTCTAATGCTTTTCTGAATGTTTCCATCCAATTTAACTGTGCAAAATTGGAATCTTGAATAAAACATTTGCGGATAAAATGTGTTGAAGAGAACAGAACTTTAACTTTCTGGGAAATTGGTGCAAAACATCTGTGATAAAAATGGAAGTATATTTTGTATAAATGGACTAATTTTTTAACAAAAATGGAAGTTGCTGCAGTTGCTAAAGGAACTGTGGCTTTGTTTTTCCGTCCATCATAAATGGATTGCATCTTAGAGCATGCAGACAAAACGCAATGCTGTCATGTTCTCTTGCGTTCGGATGCTGGTGTTTGGGAATGCAGTCATGTGAGACTCTTCATGGGAGGGAATTAGACCAAATCATTTTGATGACAGACTGTATCTCAGCCATTTCAGAATGATCAAACCAACATTCACTGTAAACATGGATAAGTTGAATTTACTTAACATTTTTTGAGGAAACTGGTTGCTTTAAAAAAAAAATATAAGTACTGTGAACTTAAAAAAAATCAGTTAATTTAACTTAAAATGTATTGTACTATCAATTCATTTGCAGTCATTACATGTACTAGTATATTTAAGTTCAATGTACTAATTTTAAATGCATATCTTTTTTTTTTATTTGTTAAACTAAAAAATTTCAACAAATAAACAAATAAAAGTACACTCACACAACTTTGTTTTATTTCAGTTCAATTCCAAATATTAATTTGCATGTCCTGAAAACATTTTCCCCACAAAACGAGTTTGTTTTATCCAATTAACTTATTGTTAAAAACATGAATCACAACAAAGTGCATCAAAAATATATGGTTTGTTTACACTCCTGAGTTAAAAATATTGATGGTATTGTATTCTGTGTGCCAGCTCACCTTTTCCCAGGTTGAGTGTTACCTGCTAATTGAGTTAATTAAACTTTTTTTTTTTTTTCACTCTTTGTTATATTGCCATTTGCTAAAATCAATTAAGTTTTTTTTTTTTTCCTCATTAATGTACACACAGCACCCCATATTGACAGAAAAACACAGAATTGTTGACATTTTTGCAGATTTATTAAAAAAGAAAAACTGAAGTATCACATGGTCCTAAGTATTCAGACACTTTGCTGTGTCACTCATATATTTAACTCAGGTGCTGTCCATTTCTTCTGATCATCCTTGAGATGGTTCTACACCTTTATTTGAGTCCAGCTGTGTTTGATTATACTGATTGGACTTGATTAGGAAAGCCACACACCTGTCTATATAAGACCTTACAGCTCACAGTGCATGTCAGAGCAAATGAGAATCATGAGGTCAAAGGAACTGCCTGAAGAGCTCAGAGACAGAATTGTGGCAAGGCAGAGATCTGGCCAAGGTTACAAAAAAATGTCTGCTGCACTTAAGGTTCCTAAGAGCACAGTGGCCTCCATAAACCTTAAATGGAAGATGTTTGGGACGACCAGAACCCTTCCTAGAGCTGGCCGTCCGGCCAAACTGAGCTATCGGGGGAGAAGAGCCTTGGTGAGAGAGGTAAAGAAAAACCCAAAGATCACTGTGGCTGAGCTCCAGAGATGCAGTCGGGACATGGGAGAAAGTTGTAGAAAGTCAACCATCACTGCGGCCCTCCACCAGTCGGGGCTCTTTGGCAGAGTGGCCCGACGGAAGCCTCTCCTCAGTGCAAGACATGAAAGCCTGCATGGAGTTTGCCAAGATTGTGAGAAATAAGATTCTCTGGTCTGATGAGACCAAGATAGAACTTTTTGGCCTTACTTCTAAGTGGTATGTGTGGAGAAAACCAGGCACTGCTCATCACCTGTCCAATACAGTCCCAACAGTGGAGCATGGTGGTGGCAGCATCATGCTGTGGGGGTGTTTTTCAGCTGCAGGGACAGGACGACTGATTGCAATCGAGGGAAAGATGAATGCGACCAAGTACATGGATATCCTGGACGAAAACCTTCTCCAGAGTGCTCAGGACCTCAGACTGGCCCAACGGTTTACCTTCCAACAAGACAATGACCCTAAGCACACAGCTAAAATAATGAAGGAGTGGCTTCACAACAACTCTGTGACTGTTCTTGAATGGCCCAGCCAGAGCCCTGACTTAAAGGTACAATTTGTGATATTTTTTCCCGCTAGAGGTCGCTAGAAGCCTATTCAAAACAAAGGCGTAGTTTGATGACGCCAAGTTTTAGAGCGGAAACTTGGGACATGTGGTCTCCATCTCAATGGACGGTGCAAAAGAATAGGGATTGGAGTCTGGAAGAACTCATGTTCGTGGATGCGATTATTAACGTTACTGTAGTATGAAGCAGAGCAGGACCGAGTGTTGCGGGAGCTGAACGAGGAGCTGGAGCCATTGATCAACACACGCCTCACGAGCAGCGGGACTTTTATTATGACACAGCCGCCGGCGCCGCTTCCGCTTTTCCGGTCATGAGTTTACGGGAGCTGTCCTTGTCGACAGAACCAGCGGCAGATGGTAAATAGTAATTATGTTCCATAAATAAATAACACAATCCACCATAAAACGTGCAAGAAGTAAATAAGGAACTGCTTGAAGCAAGCTGGTGGTTTGCTGGACGCTAGACACTACTTCCGCATTTGTCCACGGCACTGTTGTCATGTGGTTTCTACATCAGTAAAGGCGGTAACAAAGGTAACTGACGTCATTGACAAGGCGACTGCACTGCCCCGTGTCACCGTTTAGAATGGGAATTTTCTCATGATTTACAAGTAGTTGAAAACATTAGAGATATTGTTAGTAATCAGCTGGACAAAATATATAACACTAGCCTAGTGGTTTTTGGATATTTTACTGCAAAAATTTTACATATTGTACCTTTAAACCCAATTGAGCATCTCTGGAGAGACCTAAAATGGCTGTCCACCAACGTTTATCCAACGTTTATCTGTCATCCAACCTGACAGAACTGGAGAGGATCTGCAAGGAGGAATGGCAGAGGATCCCCAAATCCAGGTGTGAAAAACTTGTTGCATCTTTCCCAAAAAGACTCATGGCTGTATTAGATCAAAAGGGTGCTTTTACTAAATACTGAGCAAAGGTTCTGAATACTTAAGACCATGTGATATTTCAGTTTTTATTTTTTAATAAATCTGCAAAAATGTCAACAATTCTGTGTTTTTCTGTCAGTATGGGGTGATGTGTGTACATTAATGATAAAAAAATAAAAAATAAAAAAATAAAAATGATTTTAGCAAATGGCTGCAATATAACAAAGAGTGAAATTTAAGGGTCTGAATACTTTCCGTCCCCACTGTAGATACAAAATCCGGGCTTACAGTGTTTAAGATGCTATGCAACGTGACTGGTCTGCTGGTAGTCCATCCAATCACATTCACTGTTGAGGAGAAGTCATATGAGTTTTTTGTTGTACATTGAGGGATTTATTCGGTAATTGTGTTTACATCATAGTTTATGCATATGTCTTCTTATTGGATAAAAAATGTAACTCACTTGAGTACATTAACTTTTTTAGAATCTATGTGCATCTTGCCGTTTGAGTCTTTGTTTGTTTTTGTTTTTTATGCGACATCACAAAATGTGCATAAAAATAGGTGGATAGAAACATGTGGCCAACAAATGCCGGAGGATGCAGCCTTCGAAATGAGACAGCTATTCAAACACAAGATAATATTTCCTGTGCCATTGAATCAATATCTGTATGATTGCCAAGGATTGACAGATTACTGAATAGAACTGAGAATGTGCAAAAAATAAGAGTCACAATAGCAAAATTTCTCACATGAGATTGCACTGGCCAGAAACACTGATTACATATTATTTATACAATCAATACATTTCTTCTCAACACCATTTGCTGATATGACTTTGATTTTTTTTTTTTTTCTTTTCAAAAATCATTGGTTTCATACTCATTTGTAAATAATTCATGTTGTGTCATTTCCCCCATACTCTAATTCTAGAAACTGTTGTGTTTGGCCATGACTTCAAAGATCCAGCTGTCATTAACAATGCACCTGTTCTAGCCACAGGACATCAGTGTCCAGGAAGAACGCCAGCACGGTTTGATCTGTTTAAGTCATTTGTGCCTTGGTGCTAAGTTGATTGATTTATGTATTTTGTGAGAGGCTACATTTCCTTGCCAAGCAGGATGTTTGAGAGATGTTGCAACTTCTTAGGTTGGTAAACAAATTACGTCAAAGAAGATCAGAGAAAGTGCATTGAGAAATTGCACCAACATGGCCTTCGGGGTAGAAGGAATCTTTGAACCCACAGACATCCATGTTAGGACAGTAAATATGGAGCTCTATGATCTTACATATAACCCCATTCCCAGGTGTGGATCCTCCATAATGGCTTAAGCCATAGAAATCTAGGACTGCCAATCTTAAGTTCTATTTTCAAACACTAAACATCTATATCCTGAAAACTTTAGACTTTTAACATATTCTCATGGCAATTCATAAGTATTTTACATTTCGGCAAATTGGCTAATTCATTTAATCTCATTTGTACTTTTTGTATTATCTATTTACACTCCGGTGACAGGTATGTTTAGAGGACATCTTTCATGATTATTATTATTATTTTATTTTTTAATCATTTGTTTTTGTACGATTCACATTGTACCAGTTTATATGAAATCGCCACATCGTAAAATAGTTTTTCCTTGGTCGTGTTGGGACTTTTCCTTGATCTTTTTGAAACATTTAAAATGTAAATGTACGGAAATCAATCAATCAATCAATCAATCAATCAATCAATCAATCAATCAATCAATCTATCTATCTATCTATCTATCTATCTATCTATCTATCTATCTATCTATCTATCTATCTATCTATCTATCTATCTATCTATCTATCTATCTATCTATCTATCTATCTATCTATCTATCTATCTATCTATCTATCTATCTATCTATCTATCTGACTCATATTTCTGAAGGGTAGTGTAAATTTGCCATGTGCCAAGTTTCTATCTTATCCAAAATGCTATACTGAAATTGTGACATTGTTCGTGAAATTCTGAAATGACTGCTAACGAGTGGATGAAGAAATTAACCAGATTACTCTGTAAATATTAATAATGTGTACAATGACTTTTATAGTGACTTTCGGCATTTTAACCATGTTGGGGGTAAAGCGTTACAAGTAACTTGTAATCAGATTACTTTTTGTTTTAAAGTAATGAGTTTTTATTACGCATTACATTTAAATTTACAACAACATATCTGAGTAATTTTTTTCAAATAAGTAACACAAGTTACATTGTTTTCCCATTTATTGCGAGCTTTATAACAGCATTGACAGCCATTATAAGCCATCCTAGTCATATACACCTAGGATGGCTTGAGGGTGAGTAAAGCTTGGGATAATTTTCATTTCAAAGTGAACTAATCCTTTTAAAAAACAAGCAAGCCCAGCCCAGGCTAAATAATGCATTACTTTCCATAAAAAGTAACTAAATAACACAATTAGTTGCTTTATTTTTTAGGGAGTAATGCTATTACTTTTATTGGTTTTACTCTTACTATTACTTTGTGTTTACTTATTTCTTCTAAACGGGAATAAATTTAAAGAAAATGATGCATGAATGAATTTGGTGTTCACTAACTTGGCCCTCGCAGTTGCAGTTAAGTAAATAACTACAACTGCGAGGACTTTCACAAAACTTTCATATATATATATATATATATATATATATATATATATATATATATATATATATATATATATATATATATATATATATATAAAATGTAATCTCAATTGGCATAAAACGAAAAGAGTACGATTTTGGTAGATTTGTTAGATGTTGTACACAGCTTGTGTTAGCCAACCATACCATATGGGGTTTACATAGGTATTTTAAAAGGTAAAGTAACAAAAAATGTCCTGTGGGCATGAGTGAGGGTGGAAAATGGACTTGTGAAAGTAAATTATGACTGTTTTGGGGGGGTAACTTTGGCTATCACTAGTAGACCTCAAGGTGCGAAAAAAGGTTACCTTTTACTTAAAATGTCTGCTGTTTGTATAATCCACGAGAAACAAACCTTCACAACATTTGACCTGCGCCAGTAGTCTCTTTAACCACGCTCCATATGCTGTTTTAGCAAACAGCCAACAAGCACAGTGAGGATATACCCAAGACAGCACTTGATTAGATTTGCTGTCGACAGGGGCATACATCTTCCACCGCGACTGCTTCTGCAAGGACCACTCTTCTAAGGGCATGAGGAAATTGAATCGGTTGAGGAGTACATATCATCCCGTGTAGTTATTGACAGTAGAATGTGCTCTGAAATGGAGGCGCAGGGAGGCTCAAGAGAGACGTAATGAATATGTGCTGTGAAGAATGCTGGAGAAGAGAGAAGATGGCAGAACCTGATATGCCTAAAAGCACATTTAACTGCTACGAGTGCCGTTTTTGATGAAAAGTAAAGCACTTTGAGCAAACCATTAGAGACAGAAGCTTTGGTACAATATTTATTAGCACTTTATAAGGGTGCTGGAGACCATATAAGTGAGCATATGTTGACAATAAAGCATTGTGATATGAATTTGTAAATAATATTTAGTTCTTAAATTATGCATTTGTGTTGTGTATGCAATGCAAACTCATAAATGTTAATGCAGACAAAACCGGCAACATAATAAATGATCCAATTCTCCTGAATACTGTATGTGTTCACATGTGAAAATGATTTATCTTGATCTATGAGGAGGGATATGGGAGATACGATGATATGATTTTATATACTGTAAATAGTTACAAGGCCAATTTTAAGCCATTTTTCTACTCACTGTTCTGATCAGCATATAATACAATCAGAAAATTAAATCTGCCTATTTTAAGACATGATTATTTGATTGATATCATGTACACAACTTAAAATGATCCTGATTTCATTTGCTCTCTAAGCTTTCATACTTCACTAATCATACTGCACTAGATTCAAAACAATGAATAACTGACACTGAATGGGCCTAAATCATAACACTCAACCTTTAAATGGACACATGTGGGATGGAGCGATCAAAGCGTAACCCGGGGTGAACACCGAGCAATAACAGGTTATTTTATCAACAATTTACAGAAGAACCCTTCATCGTACTGCATGCTGTGGATCACTGCTGGGATGCAGCCAACAACCCTGTAGGATACAGTAGGATACTAGTGGTAAAAAATAATCTATCATACGAGCACGTTACTCAGTTCCTGGAGGGTCACTGTCCTGCAGAGTCTAATTAAACACACCTGAACAGGCTACTCAAGGGGTGCTCCTCAATCAGCTTTCTCAACGCTATCTCACGACCAATTCGTACGTATTTTACGAGGTGGCTAATTCATATGAATTCATATGACCTCACTCGTACGAGTTGTCTAAACCCCAGTGATGGGTAGGTTTAGGGGCGGGTTTGGGGTAGGTCACTCTTATGAATTCATATGAATTTGTCAACTCTTAAAATACATACGATTTAGCAAAAAACATATGAATTCGTACAAGTGAGGTCGTATGAATTCATACAAATTAGCCACCTCGTAAAATATGTACAAACTGCCGTGAGATCGGGTTGGATCTCTAGTTCAGTAGTCAGGCACTGATCAGGACTGTCTCAAAAGCAAAATTCTTCCAGTGCACTGAAATGTTCCCTTAAAAAGTCCCACAATTGGGGAGCATCAATGCTCATATGTTCCCTTAACGGAAGTTAACATAGTGACAACAAGTGATAGATGTTTAAAAAAAACCCAACCATTATTATATTTCAGCATAAACATACATTGCTAAACAGGTAATGGATATAGCTTGCTCATCGCTGAAATGTTGCAAGTATATGTAACAAGAAAAGTATTTAACATAATGTATTTTAAAAGGGACCTATTATGCAAAATTCACTTTTGAACATGGCAGTGTGTTTACATAACCACCTATAATGGTAAAAAAAAAAAAAATAAAAAATACCCACTCCTCTTTTGTAATTCCCATAAATCATAAGCAGTGCCTTTTGCAGATTCTAGCAATGTGACATCACAAATGTTTAGGCCCTGCCCATGACTTCTGATGGACTCTGCCTTATTAGCATAGACCCCGCACTGAGTGAGCTGTACACAGTCCGCCATTTTTATCTCCTCGGCAGGGGTGCGTTTCATAAAAGCATCTTTGGTGAACCATGGTCGTAAGTCCCATTGAATTCTATTGGTAACGATGCAACTTGTGACCATAGTTCGCTTTTGGGAAACGTGCCCCAGATCATTTAACAGCAGCTTTCAAGTCAGAAATGTATTCTTATTAAAGCTACTAAAGGTATTTAATCAAGAGCAGTGAGTGATTTTCTGTTTTTTCTTTTGTTGTATGGTTCATATTAACAGCACATACACCATTAGGTACTGTATATTACGCTGCTGTCACTTTAATACACAGATCTAATATACACAAGATATTTATGTCCCTGCTGTTTACGTTCACAGACATAACACGCTGTATATGTGAACTTTGTGTGTTTTTGATGTTATCTTGTGTGTATTTGAAGACGTGAAAGAGAAGTTAGTTTAATACTCACAGGACGCACTGTCTGATAGACAGCTTTCTGTGTGCATGCTTTGGATGTGTGCACTCAGAAAACCATATATCACAAGTTTAGACTGGTATAGCTTTAAAACACATGCAGATAGTAAACTTTCATGAAGAAGAAGAACTGGAATGTCATGTGAGAGTGATAGAGATGATAATAAAAAACAAAAAGATGTTTTAGTTTGTGGCAGAGTATCGGAGGCACAAGTTGTACAGGCTCCACCCTCTTCTGGAAAGCGGGGTGGGGAGCAGCAGCTCATTTGCATTTAAAGATACATGCTCAAAAACAGCAAGCTTTTCCTTCCACCCAAAAATGGTATAATAAATAATCTGTGGGGTATTTTGAACTTCATAGACACATTCTGGGGACACCAGAGACTTATATTACATCTTGTAAAAAGGGGCATAATAGGTCCCATTTAAATAACATAAAAAAAAAAAATAAATACTAATAATAATAATGTCAGAAAGTGCTGTTGTTCATAAATACCAGTCATGATGTTGTGCAATGAGGATGTTAAAATAGATCCATCAGTGTCCCAATGTGTAGTGAGAAAGGGTCCTTACCAGTGCCTGAATTTGTGTACATGATATACAGACTCACAACCTAGGGAGCTAGGGATCTGATTGAGACACAACTAAGGTCTTCATGATTACTAAAAATGTCCAGGCAGGTGTTTTGGAGCTAGTTGGAGCTAAACTCTGCAGGATAGTGTCCCTTCAGGAATGAAGTTTGACACATGTGCTTTGGATGGAACACCAGCTGCTTTCTTGATGTTCTTTTTCATTTTCTTTCTTCACTTTTGATCCATTACGTTTGTCTTGAAAAGGCCAAAAATAAATAAATAAATAAAAAGTTATCATTTTCGAAGTTATCATGGTATCATATCTACCAATAAATCAGCCTGATTTGGCTACACATTAATGTTGGAAAAACATTATCTGGAGACCTTTTACACTTCTCCCTGTTGCAAGGTACAAATATTTGAATAATTTCCCCTCTATGACTTGCTTCATTGTTTTGTCTCGCATTACTCATCACTCAAAGGGTTTCTGTGAGCCTGCGGTTCCATAACTGTCTACCTTGACAGGAGAGATTTGTTAAAATATGCCTGGAAATGCTAAAGGGAATTTGACATCTAAGGGAATATGTAGCTGTGCCTCTTATGATAGACTTCATGATTCATCAAAGGCATGTTTATTTGACAGAATGGAAAATTTTGACAAAAATAGGTTCCACTCCATTGCACCCTACAAGCAGAGGTGATACTTGTCCTTCCCGATGTCAACTGATCTCTGTATTTATCAGTTTGAAAGCTAAATACAGTTTATTTAGTGGGTAGTGTGCTACTTCGTAAATCACATGAGAATAGATGTAGCATTTTCAGAGCTACATGGTTTTTGTAGTAATTTTGTGGCATTTTAACTTCCCCCCCCCCCCCCCCATGCTACAATGTAAAATGATGCAATTTTACAGATTAACAGTCATGGTTGAATGCTAACATGTTTCTGCGTAAAACTGAGATCAAGCAAGTTTTGTGGACAGTAATTGAAATGGGGAAATTGATTCAACTGACAAGTTTTACGAGTGGGCATGGATTACACTTCCTCCTGGGTGAGCGGTTCTTGAAAGGTCAGTGAACCCTGAAATGGAATTTCTCCACAACACAACTTACCCAGGTCTGTTCAACAAGCCAATGGCATGCATTTGTTTATCTATCTATCTATCTATCTATCTATCTATCTATCTATCTATCTATCTATCTATCTATCTATCTATCTATCTATCTATCTATCTATCTATCTATCTATCTATCTATCTATCTATCTATCTATCTATCTATCTATCTATCTATCTATCTATCTATCTATCTATCTATCTATCTATCTATCTGTCTGTCTGTCTGTCTGTCTGTCTGTCTATCTATCTATCTATCTAGTCTGTCTGTCTCTCTGTCTCCATTTCAGAATATTTTACTGATAAAACAAAATCTTCAAGGTTGGAGCATTACAAAGATGAGACTGCTAAAGCAAACATTACTTTGTTGTAAATCCCAAATGTATTAAACTTTGTTGATTAATGATACCTCAAAAATCATCTGGCTTGTTGAGAAGAGGTGCGCTATTAATTTTACAAGCGATCAGTCCCAAGAGGCGCCAGTAAGAAACCATCTAGTTACCCTTCAGAACATCCTAACAGCAACATAGCAAAATGTTAAAAGAGAGAGAAGAGAGAAAAAAGAAAACAAAAATCTATGTTAAAAACAGAACACATTAGTGTCTGCATAACAATACCTTTGCAACCAGCTAAAACTTAACTCTTAAAAAAAAAAAAAATGCTGCGTTTAAAACAACCCAAGTTGGGTTGAAAATGGACAAACCCAGCAATTGGGTAGTTTTATTTAACTCAACTGGTATTTAAAAATTACTGTATTGCTTAAAATGAACCCAAATAATAATTAAATAATAAACATTTATTCAATTGCTTATTAATAAATGTTAACCTTTTAATTCTTTTCTTCTTGTTTTCTCTAGTAATTATGTGTCTGATTTTTTATTTCCAACCTATTTTGGGTTCATTTTAAGCCAACCATATAGTAATTTTTAAACAATAGTTGAGTTACAGATTTTCTCAGTCACTTTGGTACATTTCTCAGATCAGAATTGAAATTCTCAAAACTACCTGTTCAATCTTCACATCATTGTGTCACTTGTGCGCATCAAAAAAGCAGTTTCTCATCTCTTTGAACAAGTAGCAAATGCTTTGGTACATCCATGCAAATGATTAAGTACAATTATCTGCTGTTTCCTACATTATCAATTGCTTATGTCATGTCTCACCCCCCACCATATTTAGGCATTAGTTCATAGCATAAGTCTTTACATGCAAAATGATTGAACAAGTTGTCATAATATGTCAAGCATATTTCTATACATTTCCATTAGACTTTTTTTTGAATTGGTAAATTGCTCCCAGGTGAATCTTGACTTTCTCTAACAAAGGTGCATCTCATGAACCATCAACTGGCAAGTACAGTACAGTCCAAAAGTTTGGAACCACTAAGATTTTGAATGTTTTTAAAAGAAGTTTCGTCTGCTCACCAAGGCTACATTTATTTAATTAAAAATACAGTAAAAAAAAAAAAAAAAAAAGTAATATTGTGAAATATTATTACAATTTAAAATAACTGTGTACTATTTAAATATATTTGACAAAGTAATTTATTCCTGTGATGCAAAGCTGAATTTTCAGCATCATTACTCCAGTCTTCAGTGTCACATGATCCTTCAGAAATCATTCTAATATGCTGATCTGCTGCTCAATAAACATTTATGATTATTTCCAATGTTGAAAACAGTTGTGTACTTTTTTTCAGGATTCCTTGATGAATAGAAAGTTCAAAAGAACAGCATTTATCTGAAATACAAAGCTTCTGTAGCATTATACACTACTGTTCAAAAGTTTTGGGTCAGTAAGAATTAGTATTTTTATTTTTTTTGAAAAGAAATTAAAGAAATGAATACTTTTATTCAGCAAGGATGCATTAAATCAATCAAAAGTGGCAGTAAAGACATTTATAATGTTACAAAAGATTAGATTTCAGATAAACACTGTTCTTTTGAACTTTCTATTCATCAAATAATCCTGAAAAAAAAAATTGTACACAAATATTTTGTACAATTGTACACATTAAATGTTTCTTGAGCAGCAGATCAGCATATTAGAATGATTTCTGAAGGATCATGTGACACTGAAGACTGGAGTAATGATGATGAAAATTCAGCTTTGCATCACAGGAATAAATTACTTTGTGAAATATATTCAAATAGAAAACAGTTATTTTAAATTGTAATAATATTTCACAATATTACTGTTTTTACTGTATTTTTAATTAAATAAATGTACCCTTGGTGAGCAGACAAAACTTCTTTTAAAAACATTAAAAATCTTAGTGGTTCCAAACTTTTGGACAGTACTGTATATACATAGCCGGAGCGCAACACAATGTTACAATGTCTGTCAATGGAAGGACAAGGAATTGGACTGGGTTAACAGCCAGAGAGAAGAAGAAGAGGAAGAGGAGTGAGGCTGCATGGCGGAGGAGTTGGGAGGCAAAACAGAGAAAGAGGCCAAGTACATATGCATGTTCCTGATCAGATAAGAGCCACACTTGTAGACCACGTTGTCAATCATGGGCTTACAATGGCCAAGGCTGGTCGAAGGGTGCAGCCAAATGTTAGGAGAACAACTGTGTCCTCAATCATTCAGACTTTTCGTCAACAGAACAGGTATGTAATCTAACAATAGGCACTGTAATACTGCATACTTTCTGTAATGCTTCATACAATATTACAGTATTCCACTTGCATTTTACAACATACAGTAAGTATACTTTAAAAAGTGACATTTTATCTTAATCAATTTTGTGTTTTGCATTATATATTTATTTATTTATTTATTTTTTTTTCCCACATAGGACTGCAAGACAACTTCACAAGGGTGGCAGAGGGCCCCTTTTCACACCTGAACAGGAGGAGGCTATTTGCACCATGGTTGTAGAAAACAATGCCATAAGACTAAGGGAGATAAAGAGTGCCATTATCGAGGACAACAGCATCTTTGCAAACAGTCAGCATCTCAACCATTGACAGGGTGCTGAAAAGACACCAAATGAATATGAAGCAGCTGGACACTGTTCCATTTGAAAGAAATGGGTGAAGGCGCTGCGCTACCAGTATGTACAGGTAAAACATGTATGAGCATGCAGCAACTGAACCTCACAGTAAACAGTACAACATCATATTGTGATACACAGTACAGTAAGTGTGACCTTTACACATTTGCTATGGCAAAGAATGTGCTGTATACATTTGATGTAATTGTATCTTGGCCAAAATGAAAATGCATGTAATTCATAAAACTCATTTTGTGTCTTCTGGATATAGCGTATAACGGAACTGGAAGCAAGTGAACCACCGCACAGCTTCATCTACGTGGATGAGGCTGGCTTCAACCAAACGAAACGCAGAAGGCGTGGTCGAAATATCATCGGCCACAGAGCTACAGTTGGTCAGATTGGAGATGACCTGCCAAAGTATGTGATAGTTTGGGACAATGTCTGTTTCCATCGCTCCAACATCATCAGGCAATGGTTTGCAGCCCACAACAGGAGGCTGATGGAGTTCCTCTCACCCTACTCTCCATTCCTTAACCCCATTGAGGAATTTTTCTCAGCATGGAGATGGAAAGTATATGATCGCCAGCCACATACACAGATGACCCTTCTGGCTGCCATGGATGCAGCGTGTGATGACATCACAGCAGATGCCTGCAGAGGCTGGATAAGACACTCTAAAAGATTCGTTCCACGCTGCATCGCAAGAGAAGATATTCGTTGTGATGTGGATGAGAATTTGTGGCCCAACAGACAGGAACGTCAGGAGGTGTAGGAAGACTGCACTGTAATTCCTACAGCACTGCATGTACAGTTTTCCCTAAGGATATTGTCCTATGTTCACATTTCCACTTTTGTTTTTGTTTTGTTTTTTTCTATGTGCTATGCAGTGCTGTCTTTTCCTTTCTGTATCGCAAAGACATGGTCTGTCAAAAAAATTACAGTACAAACATTAAAAGCCTAAATGTGAATTTTGTCCAGTCTCTTGCAGTCAAACTCCCACATACACTAAGGTGTAACCTACAATTTACAATAATTGTCATCAAAACTGTAGCCATAGTTTACATCAGAGCATCCCTCCAGAGTACACCGTACACAATGACACGAGGACTTATCATTCTGATGGCACTGACATGTTCATTGACACAGATAATTATTTTTGAGAGATGAACTAAGGATTTTAAGCAAGGGACTGGCTTTTGCAGGTAATCCATGGTGTTTTGCTATTTGTACAAGTTGTTTTGAGAAATGCACTTACTGTTTTGCAAATGTCAAGGATGATTCGAGAAATGTACCAAAGTGACTGAGAAAAACTGTAAATAAAACTGCCCAGACATTAGGCAAACATTTAACCCAATTGCTGGGTTTGTCCATTTTAAACCCAACTTGCATTTTTAGTGTAGTTAAACATATATTAAATTTCTTAGTGATAAATGTTCACCATTTGATTATTATTGTTGCCTCTATTAATTATGTGTTTGATTTTTAATTTCCACCCTATTTTGGGTTAATTTTAAGCCAGCCATATAGTAAATTTTAAACAATATTCAGGTTAAATAAAACTGTCCAACACATTGGCCAAACATTTAACCCAATCGCTGTGTTTGTCCATTTTCAACCCAACTTTTTTTAGAGTGTAGGATCTTGGTAATCAGCACTCACATTTTTTTTTTTTTTTTTCAGAAAATGTAAAGGTTTAACTAGTGTATTATTTGTAGTGTGGTATTATAAAAACTTAAGTGGAAGACATATTCGATAGGTAGGTAGTTTGACAGACAGACAGACAGACAGACAGACAAATAGATAGATAGATAGATAGATAGATAGATAGATAGATAGATAGATAGATAGATAGATAGATAGATAGATAGATAGATAGATAGATAGATAGATAGATAGATAGATAGATAGATAGATAGATAGATAGATAGATAGATAGATAGATAGATAGATAGATCTGGAAATAATGGAGACATAATGGTATGAGTCTCAGCAAACATTATAATTTCCACTGCACTATCCCTTATGGACTGCGATTGACAATTAAAATCGTTTGGGAATGCAAGAAATGGGTCATGGAAGCCCCAAGGATTGAGATTAAAATAAACGCTTTCAATATCATTTAAAAATGACAAGTTAATTGTGAGAACTACTCGTCTGATATTATAAAGGAAGCTGAGTGCTGCGCTAGCCAAGACAAGGTTGCAGCACAAGAAACACATACTTGAAATGCTGCTACATGTTTTAAAGCCTTCAGTAGACTGTAAGAATGTAATGAAGTGGGAATTGTAAACTGCTGTTAAATAATTGATGGTATTCTAACCGTGAAAGATCAATGAATGTTTGTGCCATCCCGAGGCCAACAATGCCCCGATGCTATAAAAACCTTGAGAAAACACTTGATTTAGGACACGGTAAGTGTGGCGAAATTACCTGCTACCTTGGGCAGTGCTAGAATCTCAGGAATATGCTACAAGCGAGATGATGAAATCTGCAAATGTTTCATGAAGTTGCAGCCTGTACTGAAACTTAAGTTTTAATGCAGCAAAATGAGGAATATTATAGAAATAATTCACACAAAAACAAAAGTTCTGTCATTATTTACTCATGATGGTTCACACCTTACATGGACCACAAAAGGTTCAGGGTTTTTCTTTTAATAGAGTATCCTGACCTTTTTTTTTCTATATAATAAAATGAGAATGGAGCTGTCAAATTTTAAAATGACAAAAAGCACCATAAAAGCAGTATAAAAAAGTCCATATGATTTGTGTACTATATTCCAAGTCTTCTAAAGCTATATGATAGCTGTGTGTGAGGAAATAATTTAATTTCTCTTTTTTTTATCCTCCCACAATGTACTTTCCAACGAACATCAGATTCTAGAGTGATTTGTACTTTAAATACATGGGAATGTTATTCCTCAAACTGAACTTTTATGAACTTTTTGAAGGTATTCTAGCTCTGACATTCATAAACCCTTTTCTATGCAAATTTGGAGCAGGTAGGCAAACATATTGTGCAGGATCACAGTAATTGTTCCTCTTCAGTCTTTGCACAGCGAGGCAGCCATAAATCTGGTGCTTGATGTACAGTTAACGTCTCCTTTATCTGTGAATCTTGGATTAATCATTGAATGGCAATTAGGAATTGTGTGCACAGTAGGAAATCTACCTCTCTGACTGACAGAATAATCATTATGCATTAAGAATGGGTTCAGTTCTTGGTTTCTTTCTTTTGGTGCACACACACACAGGCATAACATTATGACCACATTCCTAATATTGTGTTGGTTCCCCTTTTGCTGCTAAAACAGCCCTGACCCGTTGAGGCATGGACTCCTCTAGACCCCTGAAGGTGTGCTGTGGTATCTGACACCAAGATGTTACTTAGCAGCAGATCCTTTAAGTCCTGTAAGTTGCGAGGTGGAGCCTCCATGGATCGGACTTGTTTGTTCAGCACATCCCACAGATGCTCGATTGGATTGAGATTTGGGGAATTTGGAGGCTAAGTCAACACCTCATTGTTGTGCTCCTCAAATCATTCCTGAACCATTTTTGCTTTGTGGCAGGACACAATATCCTTCTGAAAGAGGCCTCAGCCACCAGGGAATACTGTTTCCATGAATGCGTGTAGATGGTCTGCAACAATGCTTAGGTAGGTGGTACGTGTCAAAGTGACATCCACATGGATGGCAGGACCCAACGTTTCCCAGCAGAACATTGCCCAAAGCATCACACTGACTCCGCCGGCTCGCCTTCTTCCCATAGTGCATCCCGGTGCCATGTGTTCCCCAGGTAAGTGACACACACGCACCCGGCCATCCACGTGATGTAAAAGAAAATGCGATTCATCAGATCATGCCACCTTCTTCCATCCAGTTCTGATGCTCATGTGCCCACTGTTGTTGCTTTCGGCGGTGGACAGGGGTCAGCATGGGCACCTTGACTGGTCTGCAGCTATCCAGCCCCATATGCAAAAAAATGTGATGCACTGTGTATTCTGACACCTTTCTATCAGAACCAGCATTAACTTCTTGAGCAATTTGAGCTACAGCAGCTCGTCTGTTGGATCGGACCACACGGGCCGGCCTTCACTCCCCACGTGCATCAATGGAACCATGACCCTGTCTCCGGTTCACCACTGTTCCTTCCTTGGACCACTTTTGATAAATACTGACCACTGCAGACCGGGAACACCCCACAAGAGCTGCAGTTTTGGAGATGCTCTGATCCAGTTGTCTAGCCATCACAATTTGGCCCTTGTCAAACTCGCTCAAATCCTTTCGCTTGCCCATGCAGGACAAAATGTTCACTTGCAGCCTAATATATCGCACCCATTAACAGGTGCTGTGATGAAGAGATAATCAGTGTTATTCACTTCACCTGTCTGTGGTCATAATGTTATGCCTGATCATCAGTATTTTCTACATCTTGTCTAAATATTAAAGCAAAATCAGACCAGATTTTAATTTCCCTGGACACAGCAGTCAAATGATTAGCAATTCTCCAAATGCATTCCTTAAGAGAGGCAGAGTAAGCAAGCGAGTTGATCACAAAACAGCCATGATTGAGTTGCCTAACTTCAACTTTAAATTATCGCAATTGTAATGAAGTATATGTTTTTTTATTTGTACTGTATTTATTTGGAAGTCAGCAGAGTTACACATAAGTAGGTATAAAGAATCTATTTGAATACTCAACCTCCCGCTTTCTCTGAAGCCATATTCACCTCATTCAAGGTTTCCTTTTCCTGTGCATATGTCATACAGTACCAATTTATAAACAAAATTATCATCCACTCCAAATCTGATTGGCTGCTGACCTCTAGCAGAGTAAAAAGAGATAACTTCTCTTTCTCTCTCACTCTTTCCCATATTCAGTGTTATTACCAGTTTCATGTCAGCTCAGTTTCCATAGCAACCTGTCTCGGCACAGAGCTAATGGTGGAAAACTTTCAGTGCCTAAGTGTTTCGTCCAAGTGACAGTGAGTCAACTAAAGTTCAGTCACCCAAACCAGATGGATGTCTTTCCAGCGCACCATGACCTCCCCTGCATGCGACCATCAAATCACAAATGCTCAGTCAAAACATGATCAAACCCCATGAAGAAGTGGTCGAGAGTGCCTTTTTTGCTATTGGGGTGCAAGTGAGAAAGAAGCTCCTGATCTGCAGACAGAAAATGGTGGAAACAATGAAAAGCGGACCAAATTTGGACCAAATATTTTCCAAATAACATAAGTAAATAATGGCCCTGTTTCAAAACCAGAATTGACATAAATTAACATTTATAGTATAACTATAAAATATATATGTAATTAAAACTATAAAAATAATACAATACTGAAAAAGCATTACATAAATTATGTGTGCTGTTTATGCTTATTACATAGTTCATCTTTAGTCACCTTTATTGAAATCATTTGTCGATTGAGTTCTGCAACATCCTTTTGCAAAAACATTCTTCTTATATCATACGGTTTTGTATATTACAGATACTGATGGCTCACTCATATAAGTTAAACTCAGCCAGCTTCATTCTAGATAACAGATGAAATGAAGATATTAAAATTGTATTACAGAATGTTTCATTGTCCTTCACTTGGGTCAAACATAAATTGTGTACTAAGGTTTCTCTTTCTGACTAAGTTTTCCTTCTCAAAGTACAGCTCTAAAAGGATTACTTCAAGCACAACACACATATCTAATTGACAAGTTCTGGAAAATAAGACTCTTTTTGTGGCTTTTTTTTTTTTTTTTTTTTTTTCTACACAGAGTTATTTAAGAACTGTTTGGCAGACAGAAAAGAGTTCTTAGCAGGGGTTCAAAGAACTAAATTATATACTTGCTACACCAGCTGAAAAGATACATTTTAATAATGTGTCTTAAAAAAATTTCCCATAATATGAGGTTATAAAGAAGTGCTAATGTTCATTTCCACTCAAGACATTTACTGAAGGTGAAGTCAGAACAATAAAAGTCATAAGCAGTGTGAAGTATATGAGAAAATTGTTTAACATTTGAATAACTCCTTTAATATGACATAAATAATATCATTTTAAACCACATCTATTTAAAGAGAACTTACACTTGAACTAATACAAAAAAAAAAAAAAAAAAAAAAAAAAAAAATTATTTTTAGGTTTAGTTAAGTTATAGTTCAGTTTACCAAGCCATTCCAAAGCTATGAGTTGTGTTGGATTAGTTTGATTTGTGAACAAACCTTTCAGGGGTGCGTTTCCCGGAAGCATCGTTAGCCAGCTATGGTCGTTAAGTTCCGTTGTTATCAACATAGTTCAACGATTTAGTGTTTCCCGAAACCACGATTCAAAGAAACATTCGGAGATCTCGAACAGGTTAATCCACAGAAGTTATTAGTCCTCCACCTGCACATGACGTCATTAAGGACATTGGTGTTCAAAAAAAATGTAAAAGTTTTTGCATTATAGGCCCCCTTTAAAAGTAAATTTTGCTCTGGCGCCATTCAAAATCACTTTTAATCAGTTCAGAGCGTAGAATTGCTTTCCTCTATTACAGAGGCATAATTTGTATTTAAAAGTGCATTACCCTGTAACTCATAGCATTAGCAAAAACAGTTATTAATGAGTGTTGCTAGAAAATTGAGGTCAAGAGGAAACTGATTCACACTCCTTACTTTGAGTTTCATTGGTAATGAAGATCCGATAAAGAGTTGGTCTTTGCTTTAAGAGACTCATAATTAAATGCAAACAATTTCTATAGGCCTTAATCTACCATAGTATATAGCAAAGTGAAAAGAAGATTCAAAAAGTAAGAGCTCTCATTTCAGTGTGCAATTACGCCAGTGTTTCTTTAACAGGACAAAGCAAGCCCAAGCATTAATATCATGGCAAATGATACCCAACACTGAGGCTTTAAAATGGAAAATTACTAAAGAGAATGGAAATCACTTTCCCCCGGAAGACAAATGCATTGCACTCGGCCAATCGTTTGTAATTTTAAACCCACTTTTTCAAAGATTATAGCTCCTGGACAGAAGAGCACTTTACACATTATGTTTGTGTTGCAAACATACACATGCTGTCTGTAAACCATGATGGTGTGATACACGAGAACCCTAATATGACAGGCAAAGAATAATGAACTAATCGAGAGCACTTTGTCTAATTCAGAATATAACAGACATGAACTGACATCCTGTTAATTTTTGTGATAATGAACATAGATGATATAAAAAAAATAAATAAAAAAAAAAATACTCTGTCCTTGGTTAGAAGAATAGTGATAAGGACGATCTTCACTTACTTTTACGAAGTGCCAGAAAACTGGGTCAACTCCTTCACTGTTGAGAAAGGAAACCCTGTTGCTAAATTATGTATTGCACACACGTACACCAGGTTATTAGTCCACTTCCTCATGGAAACTCTTCAGCCATAAAGGGGCATTTGCTCTGAGTACCCCTCAAACTGAATGCGTACTGTCCTAATGGTCAGATGTAATGCTAGAGAAAACGTTCTTGTGGGTTTCAAGAAAAAAGAAAAAGAAAAAGTCCCCGGGCACCTTCGTACGGGAGAACTTCAGGCCTGCGTGAGCCTATTTAAATCACAGAAATTGATTGAAGGGGCACCTCACTCTATGGATTGGGTTTCTTATTTCAACATTTGTCCTTGGAGCAACGTGATGACTTTTAAAGCCTTTAAGGGTAACAAGCGGCTCAGTGGGAACGTGTGAATGTGAAAGCCTGAAACGGTAACTCGGTTATCTTCAGAAAGGACATACTGTACGGGACAAAGCGTTTCAAGGCTTAGCGTTTGCAAACCAGTGAAACAATCGATAACAATGAGCACTCAAATCACAAAAGCAATCCTATATCTTGCAAGGTTATCGGATTTGCAGAGTTTAGGTTTCAAGACTTTTGAAGTGTGTATCTTTATTTTAGCAACCTGCAGTGGTGAATATAACATTTATAAATTCAAGGTCAGAGACCAGCAATCAATTGCATATACAACAGAAGCAAGCTAGTAAGAGCTGTGCATGTAAACCTCACTCCCGTGGTCTCAAGATGCGTGCTAGTGACTGACACAAGAGACTGCGTCTTTAAGGCAAAAGTATGCTTCACTTTTTAAGCATGCGCGAGATTCAGCGTACAGTGGGTGTGAAGTGAATTTCTTCAACAGAAGAGTATGCGCGTACTGCACCGCCAAATTTTTATAACCGTGCGTGCTTTGTACGAGCAGGTCGCACATGCGCATTTCATTTTTACTGCAGTAATTAGTTTATCCACAAGATGGCAACCATGACCTAGGGGCCTTAATTCACAAGGTAGTCAAAGATAAAACAGAAGAGACCGAAACACTCGCATATGCATAAACAAAAAGTACACTTTGGCCTTTAGTGTCCTTGTTAGCGCGCCCGCCTCCCATGCCAGAGATGCCGGTTCAGATATACAACTCAGAGTGGGTCGAGTAGGATCGGTTAAATTTTGGTGCCGTGACCCGGATGGAAGTGAGGTTTAGGGGGGTGAGTGAAACAGAGGCAAGCTAATAAGAGCTGTGCGTGTTAACCTCGCTCCGCTGGCCTCAAGAGGTGTGCTAGCAACTGACGCTAGAGACTGTGGTCTTTAACATACTTGTTTCCTCAAGGGACTGCCACGACAGTGTGAAAGAAGATAAATGCAGACAGGGCTACTTTTATTGACCTCTTTCCATGGTTAAAACACTGATTGATTGATTACATGAGACATCATACATTTCGGTAAGTTGTACTGTATCTTTCAAAATACCTTCTAATGTTCATTAGCATTTATTTACTATTAACTAGTAGCAAAGAGGAAGAGATGATCACGTGCCACTTGGGCTGAGGAGCTATTGGTCACTTCACATTTAAGAGCGCCAAAACTGTATTTATTGTTTGAATTTCGTAATAAAATTGACAGAATTTGAAAGCTGACACTTTGTTTCACATCAATAGTAACCTGCTCTGCCCTGTCTGTTGGTGTCAATGTCTTCTTTGCTTCACAAAATGGTGACGATTGCATGAGTCTGATGCTGAATGCGTGAGAGTTGGCAGCCCTGATGCTGGCGGACGATAGTGGAGGCGCTTCAGCAACCCGGTGAGTATTGGAATTAGCATTAAGCTAACAACACGCCGCTTCGGTAGCCAATGTTTGTTTACACTCTTGTTTACAGAAAACATTTGCTAGTTCCGCCTTTTCTGTGACATCATGCACATCGATAAAGACGGCAAGCAATGACTGGTCAGGAAGCATTGTGTAGCATTTTTTTGTCCATGATACAAGAATTTAGGAGTCAAAATAGCATAATCTGACACAATGACTATTGTAACAGATAAAAATACTGTTTAGTCTGATATAATTTTTCCTAAACGTTTATTCAAATAAAAAATATTAACATCACAGAATCAAACTAAAATACATTAATATACCAACAAATATACATTTTATGAGTTAAAACATAAGTTCAGGTAGAAAAATATTCATTCTTAAAAGGTGAAGCATGCCTAATCCATCATTACATATAGTGCTGATGCAAAGGAACACCCGTGAAATTTAGCTCAATAGATTTACTCTAAAACAAATTAAACCGAGGGATGTCAAGAAGAAACTGCACAAGAGATTCAAACTGTTCTAATTCCCTCAAAGACCTTCCAATGATTTGCTGAAGCACTTTCAGGGCCAATGTTTAAATGCTGTAAATCCTTACACCTTTATCACCTCATTTCCAATTCACTCTTCTTTTCAAATGCCATAATAATCTGCTCTTATTGCCCCTCGCCCCTATTTGCGATAAATCAGCGAACCTCACGTCCCTCAGTAACAAGTTTGAAGGGAATGCTCTAAAGCCCTTTGCTCAACCATCATTGTTCTTTAAAGACAACTGTTGCTTTCTTACAAATACAGACAAACAATGAACAAAAGACAGCATCATACATGTTTAACACCTATAGTGGAAGATAAACTAGACTAGAAAAGAAAATACACCCTCATAGGTATTGCCAGTGCATTACAAAATGATTCTGGGTACCAAAAAAAAAAAATGTAGCATAGGACTGGCTCTTGGCCAGATAATAACATAAAAGAGCTCTTTTTAAAGATTAATAGAAACATTATGCATGGCAGGAATGAGAGCTTTCCATATTCCACTTGCGCATAGAATTGTGTAATCTAGCCTCATTGTCTGGCTGTAAATTGACGTGATCATGATAAGGCTTAGTGTGAGTTTTTCACTCTCCCTCCCCCCTTTCCTCTTACTTACTCCTTTTTCTTCCTCTAAAGTTATATTAAGTGCTATAAAAACCTGCTAGGACTTATGATGATAGAAATCTCTTGACTGTATTTTAATAGCTATACAACAGGGGATTTCAGTTGGTTATAAACACACCGTTGGGGAAACACTGAGTGAAACTCAATGGAAATTAGAGTTTTAAGCAGGGGGGAGGGGGGATTTTCTTTCTTTTTTAAACAAAGATAATTCAGAAGATACTCTCATGGGTATTACGCATTTTAATTTTGAGGATAATATCCGGAAGGTAGGACACCTTGTCTTAAATGTGTGTAAAGGTAAGTAGGCTAACATTAATTACACTTGTGTACCTGGAAATGCATGTATACTAGAAGACACATAGACCTAAAATGAATTTTTTTCACCTTGAAGAAACTGCAAACTACATCAGTTTTGCTTGGTATGAGAAACAATACACAAAGATAAACCAGTGAATTTTGTGAAACTTGCACATTTACATCTCAAGAAACCCACTACATAGAATTATGCGATTAGCAAAGCTTCCAATTACAATCCAATTACCAATGACAATGAGACCGAAGAGACTGATCAGTTTCGTTCAGCCCTGGTGAACCACAATTGGCTGACATGAAGAAATAGACAGACCGTTCAATGACCACCTCATGCACATCAAACACAAAATAAGCAGAAACGCAAGATCTGATATTATATCTGGTTTGCTGCACTGGTCACTTCTGAGAAAGGGCCGCTAAACTCACAAGTTTGCGAGATTTATTCCACTGAATATTTGACAGGTATTTTAGTACATATAACAAGTACACCAGATATTCACAAACAAAACCGTATATTTCACTTTGTTTTCCAAAAAAATGACTGTCATTTGTGCTCTCTCATTGAAAGCACATATGTCTAAATAGTGAAACGCACAGCTCTTTGCCAACCAGTATTTGACGTCTTAAAGATGAGAACCTGAAATAGGCTTTACCAAACAGTCACAGTATTTTACAACCACCAAGATTGGATGTCAAGCTAGACGCGGTTGTCAAGGTTTTGCCTTATATTTTGCACAAACTGCATTGGTCTGCCTTGGTTTGATTTCCACTGTGATCGCACTATCATGTCATTATAACAGGGTTTTTTATAGGCTGTCATGAAAGAATTACTATCATTACAATTCAAATATGACAGACCTGAACTCAACAAAAGCCTAGTTTAAATCAATATACAGCACATAAACATAAGGTCTATGTATTATAATGAGATATGATATATTTGCATATGGAAATGAGATGGATTAGACTGTTGTTGAGTTAATCATAGGATATCGGAGAAAAATTAAACAGAAATAATTAACTAGCTTTCAAGAGAAATCAATTTAATAGTGCCTCATAAAGCACACTAATTCTCATTCATCAATACATTCTGTATATAACCCAATCAGAATTGCCATTAACAATATACATTTATAATTATATTATATTTAAATTAAATCAAAGGTTTAATATATTATACAACGATACAACACAACTACTTAGCCTACCACAAAACTCACTATACACAAGTATTAATATTTGATCTAGACATCTTGATATGTCCACCACACAAAAGAAAGAAATCAGTCTCAATTCTTGAGGAACAAAGCTAATCCAACTTTTTCGGGGGGGAAAACAGAGAGGCATGTGCCTGAAACCTCTAGCCAAACCACTAACAGGTGCTATGAGGACCCCAGGTATCCATCAACTTTGCCTGTATTGCATGGTACTGCAGTTTAATTCATTTAAACATGGTGTTTCAGATTATACTGTTGCACAGAGGATGTTAAAGTGATTGAAACAGATCATTTTAACAGTGGCAGATTGAACAAGCTGATGCTGAAACGTAAGAGCATGTGCTCACAGTCATTAATTCTCAATAGATACTCAGAATGTCAGCAAAACATCTGGCTCAGGTAACAACAGCTTTTCATGCTGTGGTGCAAAGGAAGCCATTAAAACAGATATGATTTATTCTCATGACAACTGTTGGAGAATGTTACTTTTAAAAGCAATGTGTTTTAATTTTAGTAATATATATATATATATATATATATATATATATATATATATATATATATATATATATATATATATATATATATATATATATATATATATATATATACACATTTTAATAATTTGTTGCATTATCAATAATTTGTTGCATTATATATATATATATATATATATATATATATATATATATATATATATATATATATATATATATATATATATATATATATATATATATATATACACATTTTAATAATTTTTTGCATTATCTAATTGTTTTTTACAATTGCTGCAGAAAATAACAACAGTGGGAATTGCTTTGACATGATTTTAAACTCTCATTCGTATTTATAGTCTTGGTAAGAAGCTGAATCAAAAACTGATTGCATAAAGTCACATAATCTGACATGATAATAATACTCATTAAAAACATCCCTCTAATAAGCATAATTAAATCTGAATATAATTAACTTACCGAAACATCTCAAGCAAATGAGAACCTAAATTGTTAAGCAGTTTAACCTCTTTGAGCCTCAGTTCTTTCATTCTTGTTAGTGACATTATATAAACAGCAGTTCTGTGCAAATAACTGTAATACAGTGACATTTAAAAGGAAGTAATTTGAAGCTCGTGTGCATTTTCAGCTATATATACCTCAATAAAGTTTATTTTTACCCAGCTTCAATATTACACTGGGCTAAGCAGTGTTTAAAAGCCTATTCCACTCATTTCCCTGTCAGAGACGAGATGAGAGAATAATCTACAAGAGACGCATCAGTAAGTTTCTCACAAAACAGGTCAGATCAACAACCAACTGGTCCGGACCGATAATGAACCATCTACAGTACAAATGTTGCGGTTATTGTTTCACAGATTTGGGAAAAGGCTGAACTGAAAATATTTGCATGTATATTTGCAGTCATAATGACAGTGTTAACTGGGAAAATGTCAGATGCTCAAGTCAACTCTTGAGACATCCAATTAGATGGATGATATGGCTGAGAACTACTCAATTATGTGTGTACACTTCACCCTCCTAAAATGCATTAAGATATAAATATCTCTGTCATATGGTAATTCAGCGAGACATTGGTGCAGTGCTGTATGGAGGGTAGCACATTCCTTGGGTTAAACTAGATAAAAAGTGTTTTTATTTGTGTATATGGAACAAACTATTTCCTCCAAGATATTTTAGATTAAGATAGATTAAGATTTTTTAACGTTTTTGAAAAAAAGAAAAAAAAAAAGTCTCATTGTTAAAACATAAAGGCTTTGTTGTAGAAACTCACACATCGAAGATGGATAAACAGGAACTGACTTTACTAATAAACTCAATAATGACAACAACTCCATAAACGTGTAAAAGTAACATGAACTGACAACAGAATACACATAATGGGATATTTATACACAGAGTAAATGAGGAACTACATCACGAATGAATAACAAATGAGTTGCCATAGGAACTAAGACAGAAACAGAATTATCCTTGGCATAAGCTCCCCTCACGGAAGGCGCAACCACAGAGTGGCTGATGGACCAGGGTGACATTAATGGCCTAGAAGCCTGAGGCTGAGCTGCTGGATTGCAGGACTGAGACGACAACAGGGACTCGGCTGACCAGGATGACAGGGATGTCGGAGGTGTAGGCACCGGCAGAATCCCAGAAGTCCATGGCAGAAACTGAGTGACGAACGCTGGAGGCCAACCTGGAGAGACGAGTGACGATGGGCTGATGGTTCGAGATCGGACTGGAGGCTCAATGTGATACCTGAGACTGACATGCTGGATTGTGGAATCAAGGCTGCGATGGGGACTAGGCTGACCGGGGTGACGATGGAGCGAGCAAGGATGATGGGGAGGTTGGAGGAAGGGAGGAACCCAATGACGGCTTAGGGGTGGAGAGTGTAGGCACTGCCGGAATCCCGGAAGTCTGTGCTGGAAACTGAGTGACAACTGCCGGTGGCCTACCTGGAGAGATTAGTGAGCCCGGAGGAGTCTCAACCTCACCTCATACAGTGCTGGTAGAGGTGAAGCCCGAGGCAGTGCCGACAAGCCGCATGGAGACAACGGCAAAAGCAGATCTGAGGAGAAGGACGGCAGCAACAGAGCCAATGGATCCAGGGGACTGGCCTTGACCAGGGGAGAAGGAATTAGGACATCGGAAGGGAGCATCAGAGTATGGAGGCCTCTGGGCAGGACCGGCGAAGAAGGCAAAGACTCAGGGGTGGGTCTTTGTGTGGGAGTAGCATCCGTGATCCACAGATCGATAAGATCCTGGTCCAATCCTGGCTCTGGGGTGGACTGATCAGCATGCTTCATCTCCGGAGATGGAATGGTCTCTTGCTCTGGGACTCGGACGACACTGGTGGTGGCCTTTGGCTCCCTCAGGCAGTGAGGGAGAGGCCGCTGTGTTTCACCACCCAACCCAGGTACCGCAGAAGACTCTGGTCCTCAGGTCAGTTTTTGTACTCGTTCTTGAAGGTCAGTTCATCTGTTACAACATAAAGGCTTTGTAGTAGAAACTCACTGGATGGAGATGAATAAACAGGAACTGACTTTACTAATAGACTCAATAATGACAACTCCATAAACATGTAAATGTGATGTGAAACGACAACAGAATAAACATAACGGGATATTTATCGAAGAGTAAATGAGAAACTAAATCACGAACACCTGAACGTGATGAATAACAAATGAGTTGCCACAGAAACACACAAGAACCAACGAGGATCCTTTCTTCTTTCTCTTCTTGTCGTGAACAGGATCAAATGCCAAACTGATTCGACACAATGACACAAATGTGAAATGACAAAATTGTGAAATGACACAATCCCTTGTTCAGTCAGTCAGATGATCCACAGTCACAAATGAGATGTTTTGTTCATTTAGTTATGAAATAACAAATGAGATATGCCCCAGTTCATCCGATTTGTTTAAGAGCAAGATCAGTGCCACTTCAAATCTCATTCTAAACGACTCATTCAGCGTAGGGGGGCGTATTTGCTGAGCAGATACAACCAATGAAATGCTCCTTCACAGCTTGTACTCGAATGCTATTGGTTTGCGCTATAGTCGGCTTTTGAAGATTACATTCATGTGCTCTTCTGTCAAAGGAAATTTCAGAATAAAAAATATTTATATAAAAAAAAAACCACTTCATTATTGAAACACTACTAAATCTCTCTTTTACATTTTAAAAAATAAAGTAGTTCTCACAATGCCTGCAGGAATGTCATAATTATATATTTGTTGTTTTTTACTAAACTTAAATTTACATTTATGCATTTAGCAGATGCTTTGATCAACTTGAAGCTTATAGGCACGCATTAGAGTAAACTGCATCAATTCTGTATGTTCTCTGGTTTCACAAGCACGCCATGTCATTCTTTAACTATTCTTGCCGAGGCTTGTCATGCCTAACTGGCTTCTCTATACCCAAATATGTAAAAGAAAAAAAGAAAAAAACAAAACAAAAACATAATCGACCTTCAGAAAGTAACTGTCATTCTATTATTTTTACTAGAACAGCAAAAGCCTGTCAGCAATGCAATGATAAAACATTATCCATTCATCAGCATTCCATACTTTCTGTCAGTCTAAAAATGCCAAAAAATGTTATGCTGCATTGGCAACATAAAGTATACTGCTCAGCATTTATGCAAAGAGACACATCCATGGAAAAATTAGGTTTTGAGGAAGGTTTTTTTCGTACACAAATGTAGAACTGCCCTCATGGTGTGCAATGCATGGTTAAGATTTAAATTTGAGTAACAGCATCTCGTCCAAAATCAGCATATAATGGCAATTCTCTGAACAAATCCAAAGTCTTGCTCAGCCTTAAGTCACAGAGACAGAAAAAAAACAAAAAACATTTGCATTTGCTAAAATTCAAGAGAGAACTGCTATAAGAGGTTCCCCAGGCATGAAGCTAAATATTTATAAATATTTTTACTCTATTATTCTGTCCATAGAGAATAATAATACTGTAATTTTCCAAATAATCAAGTTAGCTCAAGATTTGAAAATAACAAATACATGCAGTCCTGAGGATTCATAAATTAAAAGTTATCATCTTGAAACAGATGTGAGACTTTAATCTCCATGCAGTATTTCAGAATTAATTTTTTAACTGGTCCATTTATTTCACGAGGAACAGTAATCATAAGGCAACTGTGATGTGGCTGATCCAACATGGACGGATCAGTCCATGGGATAACTGAGATTTATTGGGGTCTTTTTGTCTCGCAAAAGCTTTTCCACTTTGTCCTCTAATGCGTCACAATGCCTGCTGTATGTGGAAACCCCAGGAGAAGGAAAAGCATTTGCCAAACTGGGTCTTTGAGAATAATTGTAGATCCCGTACCTCAGTTGTGGTGAACTAGAAGATCTCTCACAGCTGACAAACGATGCAGTCGGCATGACCTGGCAGACTGAATCGCATAAAGCATCCAGATGCGACTGTGGCAACAAGCTGACACCCGTATCTTATGATGTGGGATAGAGAGGGATAGAAGAGTGTGGTGTCACTTTTTGCCACTGACAGCACAGCAAAACATAATGATAGTTTCTCACCTCAATTTGGATAATCCTGTCAATCCCAAGACAGTGGCTTCAACTTTTTTTTTTTCTTCTTATAACACAGACACAAAAGTTCTATTTTTGGCAAATTAAAAGGCCCTTTCATGCCAAAAGTGAAATGGCACAGGAAAAGAAAGTTCAACACTCTCACTTCAGCAATAACACAAATGTGATGTTTAACTAAAGTTATTGTTGTTATTAATATGGTTGAATTGGATCATTGAAAGCCAGCAACACAGACATTGATTAATAAAGTGAGATTAAATACATAAAGTTAATTTGTATTATTTAGCATATTTAATTCTTGCAAGTTTGCATAAATAGTTTTTAGTGTTACTTATTTGAAAAAGTAACTCAGATACTTTGTTTTAAATTTAACAGTAATTAATCACTTGACTTGTCATGTGTAAAAAGTAATCGGATTATGTGTCTTATGTTACTTATAATGCTTTGCCCCCAACACTGGTTTTAAAGAACCAAAAGCCAAAGCCAAAAGGGTTCTACATAAGGAGAAATGTCTACATTAAAAATTAATCAAAACAAAATGAATAAATTAAAACTAAATCCATATAATAATCCAGTGATGGAAACCTCTTTGCTCTAGAAGGTATTCTTCTAAGAGTGTAAGAAGAATGGACAACCTTCATGTAAAATTCAGTTATTTTCATTACATGAAAATGCACAGCTCAGACAATCTGGATAAAAAATACATGAAGACAAAAAAAAAAAAAAATCATGTAGTTTGAAATTACATGACTCCTAGTAAATGATGAAAGAAATTTCATTTCAACCCTGAAAGTTTAGCCTTATAGATAATCTAATGAATGCACAGATATGAGTCGAATATGTCAACAGTGTGACATTTTGGTTTTGCAGGATAAAAGTATACATAAAAGAGTTTAATTTATTAGCTGATGCTTCCCTCAAATATATCTTTTAGGGCTTGCAAGCTGTTCAACATGACATTCGATCAGAAATTTTTCATTTTCATGCATATTTTACAGTGTGCAAAGGAAGTCAACAATCCGAAAACCAGTTTTGATATTATAATGGAAAAACCAGCGGGGGTTCCTGACTGAGTTCCAGTGTACATGAAGCAAAATGTGTGAAACTAACCGGCTAATTTGTCTTTGCTTTTTGATACTGCACCCAAACATCTTTTGTCTAAGCAGTCTTTTGTAAATGCCTGTTTTTTTTTTCTCAGGAATTAAAGGGTAAATGGGGTTCAACTCGACAACTGCTTTGTTGGTGAGATCTATGCAATGCATCCGTAACGCAAATTATATCAGCATTGTGTCGTGTAACGGTTTGCAATGTGTGCAAATTGGCTTACCGTAATGTGTGATGAGGCAAATGCAGTTTCCATGATATCACGGCCTGACTGTGCTCGCAGCTGGAGAGGACTGACAATCTTTTTTTGAGCTCAAGCTGGTATTAATGTAGCTACTACTGATGGTTTCTGAAAGATGATGTTCAAAAGATCAAGACTCATCTGAAGTTCACTGAATACTTTTCTGATTCGCCCAAAAGTCTGAAACCATTATATATTTCAATTATGACAACTCTCTGAATAGTTTTAGCATGTTATCGTGTATGTAAATGTTAACGTATTTGGTCTTGTCAGACAAGATCTGCTATGCTGCTGTTGTTTCTTACTGCTGTTGCAAAGCAAGTATGGACTTGCTACTGCTATACACTGCTGTGAGCATGTAAGATATGCTTCTGAATAAATAGACATACATAAATCCCTTAGCAGATCTAGGCAGGTGGAGCTGGGGAGGTGGAGAGGTTCAGAGGAACTGCAGCACTAGCTTACAGCAAACACTGAACCAGAGTATCTAAATGTTGAGCAAGCATTCTCATTGGCTGCAGGATCAGCAGAGGCCAATCAGCTTGCAGTGCAGATTGCATGTAAAGCATTCTGGACCCTCTAGAGTTTCATGACTGAACTATATAATTAAATAATGTAAAAAAGCAAAGTTATTAAGTAAGTTTATATAGAAGTTAATATTTAAGGTTTTACACTAAATTACACTCTAAAAAATGCTGGGTTAAAAACAACCCAAGTTGGGTTGAACATAAACAAACCCAGCAATTGGGTTGTTTTAACCAAGCAGTTGGGTTACATGTTTGCCCAACCTGCTGGGTGGTTTTATTGAACCCAACTACTGTTTAAAAATGACTGTATTGCTTGCTTAAAATGAACCCAAAGTATATGTTCGACATTAACATTTAATAATATGTTTAATAAATGAACATGTATTAATAAGTTTAATGAATAATAATTAAACAAACATTTATTAAATTGCTTATTAATAAATGTTCACCTTTTTATTATTATTATTATTATGCGTCTGATTTTTTAAAATTCCAACCTATTTTTGGGTTCACGTCAAGCCAGCCATATAGTAATTTTTAAATAATAGTTGGGTTAAATAAAACTGCCCAGCATATTGGGCAAACATTTAACCTAACCACTGGGTCAAAACAACCCAATTGCTGGGTTTGTCCATTTTTAACCCCAATTGGGTTGTTTTTAACCCAGCATATTTAGAGTATAGTAACACTGATCATGTGAAATCCTCTAAGGTAAAGAGGTCAGATATTCTTACTTCCATTGATGCTCATGATGCTCTGAGCATCTCAAATCATCCTGGAGAACATGATCATCAGGTTTTTTCCAGGTCAGCTCTGTTGTAGTCTCAGTCTCACACGTCATGCCCACTGACTTTTTCTGAATGTCTGATGCATATGGCACACTTATCTGGAAACACTTCAGGAGTTTTTAAGTCGTTATCTGGTTGGTTGAATTCTACAGGATGTCCAGGAGATATGTGTGTGTCGCGTTCTTTAACGGTCCACCTGGAAACAAATGTGACGTAAAACCAGCTCGTGGAAGAAGAACGGCGTCATGTTTACAACTGTGACAGCGAGTGCTAACCAGGATCAACTAAACGCTGCATTTTCAAAAGTATGTGATGTCCGCACTCCATTATTGCAGTAAACTTGCACAAGGTACTTGAATGAATAATTTATTAGATGCTCCCGGTTTGTTATTGTAGGGACATCGACTTTACATTTTTACGCCCCTGAACATGATGCGGAACTGTGATTGGTTGGGTAACATGTCAGTCAAATGGCCTCTGGGCGGTCCTTGACCAATGAAAGTTGCGATAGAGTCCAAACCTTCTGCCGTCAGTCTAAAGGTCTGGCTATGCGAGACTAGCTCCGTTGTAGCTGCCAATAAAACAAGGTACATGCATCAATAAAATAAAATATGAAATCCATGTTAATTTTTTTTTTTTTTTTTTATTATTATTATTGTCCTCTTCCATTTGAACTAATTTCTTTGGATGGTTTAATTCTATATTTAGCCAAAATATATCCTGAAATGGAAATTGATATTGGAGTAGCCTATAATTGCGCATTGCAATAAAGATCTTGTAGATTAATGGGTTAATTATGTCATTAAATGATAATCTAAAAAGGTCAATATGAATTTTCACAGTATTATATCAGCGGGGGCCTTGATTGCCTGCCTCACTTTGTTAAGACCAATTGGGAAGGCCTGTGAAAAGAATAGATTCAGTATTTAAAGGCAAGGGACATCACTTCTACTGCTTTAGGGGCTTAAATAAATGAAAAGGCATTGGGTCAAGCCAACATGGACTCTTTGCATGAACTGAAGTAATTTTAGACTTCTGCATAAACACAGAAATTAAATCTGTCCTCTGACAGTGACCCTAATTACCCTTTGGGTTACCTTTAGCGTATATAAAAACACAAGAACTACCTTTTAAATGGATTTACTTAGGTCAGTGCTAATATGTTTAACTACCAGCTATTTCTATTAGTTTTTCTAATCACTTCAAAATCAATGTTGGAGAAGCTACTTTGAAACTGGAGCTAATCATTCTAGTTTTAATTTTAATAGTTTTCAGCTTTGATTTCCATTTCAATCAGTTTGTTTTTGTTTTTATATGTTATTTGTATTGCTAAAACACCTGTTCGTGCTTGTGAGTAGTAAATTAAAATGAATCATTCGAATGAATCAGTTCACTAAAATTAATCTGACTACCTAATGCTTTATTTACTGAGTTGCTGTCATGCTAGTTAAGTTAGTAGCGCCACTACTTTTAGTTAATGGCTCCCCAACACTGTTTAAGATCCGACATGCCCACAACTGATTTAATAATTCAATTTCACTCTTTTTTCCCCCTTGTCTTCTTTCTACATTGTCCATAGGGAGGCCCTGCTCATGTAATGCACTTGAATGGACCAGTAATTATAAAACTAGGACATATAGCAATGGGAGATAATTAATATTACCAAGTCCCGGGGAGATTTTTTTTTTTCTTTTCTTTTCTTTTTTTTTTCATGAATTTAGGATTTGACAGAGGCTTTCAATTATGTCAACCCCACTGGGTACTTATATCCAGAATGTATTACGTCTATATTAGGTGCCTGCACATGACAAATGTGTGTTCAGATGAAGTTAACATCACAAGGGATGTGAACCTATGATGGTTTGTTAGCTTTAATTCATTACACATGCCAACAAATAGCTGATTAAGTGTAAAATAAGCCTCCTCACTCACCATATGGACGCAAAGATGTCAGTTTGATGGACAGTATTGTAGAAACGTAGCAGATACGGAAAATTACCTTTGAGCCAAAGTTCCCTTTCTCCGGATGCAGTACTATAAAAGAGAAGCACAACGTCATTGAAAATGTGTTGCAGAGAAAACACAGTGGTTAAAAGGAAAAGCTTGTGCCTTTGAAGAATGAGAGTTACGGTTTGTTTTCTTCTGAGCCCGAGATAGGATATCATCTTTTTTTTTTTTTTAATGTTAACTTGTACTTTATGAACGAGACGAGACTAGAGATCATGGCTATAGCTCTTTTGAAGGGCGATTGCTAATACAGCTTGGACTGAGATTAAATTGAATGACTCACCTCTGAAACCTTGAAAATGTCTGTGTCTTGAGCTTTTGCTGGTACTAGCAGTACTAATTCAGCTTACTTATATATGGGTCAATGACGTGACGGGTCATATTTTTGTCCAAAGGTCCTTAGTAATAATTAAGAGCAAATATATGACATCTAAAGTATGTAAGGTAGTACAACTACATCACTTTTATTGAATCCAAAAGGCTTTAATTATATTTTGCTACATATAAAGGTATTTTAAAGATTTTGAAATGTCAAAAGGTAATTCGGTTTAACGATCCAAAGGCCAATACAGCCATTTAATTTGTGAGTAAAATATTAAAATGTAATACATGTATTATTATTATTATTTTTTATTCTGGTATGATTTTATAACATCATATATCAACAAAGTGCAAAATGGTATTACAATTACATGTAGAAGATTATGTGTATTGTTTTGTTATGAGAAAGAATGTCCGGAAAAAATGAATTTCATTGATGTCATTTGGAGTAACCAATATAAAGGAACCATTTTGCATAAAGTCATATGTTCAATATCATGTGACAGGATGTAACATCATTCAGACACCTGCAAAGGACCTCATGGTGATGAAGCAAAGTAACTAACTTTATTTTAACTATTTGAAAAATTCATGTTTTCACTTTCTCATACGCATCAGGTCATTTGGTGCAACCGTTATTAAACATGAAAAATGTTGTACTATTTTTTAAAACTTAATATAAAATGTTTTATTGTCCTTTTGCTAGGTAGCTAATTAGCTAGATATCAGCCTGTTAGCACTGTTTGAAAATAGTCATTCGTTTTTGTTTTTTTTTGTTTTTTTTTCAATTTTGGTTAAACCAAGTGACTTTTTTGGTGACTTTTTTGTCCATCTTGTAAAAAATGACAAAACTGTGATTGATTATAATTGAGTATAATTGGTTATAAAAACTACATCTCATTGTATATTATATATATATATATATATATATATATATATATATATATATATATATATATATATATATATATATATATATATATTTTTTTTTTTTTTTTTTTTTTTAAACGAACATGCACAGATATCATTAAATTTATTTTAATTTTATAATGTTAAGTATTTATATTTATTTATTTATTTTTTTTTTTTTTGCTTTTATGGGATTTTCCCATCAATAAGTATCAAAATTAATTATGCAAAAATATTTTAATTGAACTTTACTTGTATTTTTATTATGTTTCTTCTTCTTCTTCTTCTTCTTCTTCTTCTTCTTACTGGAATTTATACAAATTATTTCTGTATTACAATCAAATGTATCAGCAAAAATATTGGATTCTATTCTCAGCTTTTTTCTCAGAAATCGAACCAGTAATTCTTTCCATTTAAGGATGGATTTCTCTGAAAGTGATTCAGCAAAACCTCTACCATACTTCGAACTAGAATGCTCCTTAAAACCCATACATCCACAGAAAACTGCTGCTTTAATCATTAGCTTTTTTCCTAACAGAAAGATGCACAGGATATCTTCCAGGGCATAAAATATGTGGTTTCACTCAACAGATCGACATCAGCAACCTTTGTTCTTCCAGTTATAAAAGCACAAGAGGACAACTGAAGTGGGTCGCTGTGAGAAACGGGAATAAATTCTCGGTCTTCATGACCCTGGTCCCACACAAACAGACCTTGTTCAGCACCTGTGCGTTGTTTACCAAGCTATAAATAAATGCAACCAAGAAGATTGTTCATGGGAGATATTTTGCACCAGTGGTATTGATGAGATTTGTGTCTTCAGAGGACAAACATGTGGAGAGTAATTCAGGGGTGAGTGTTGATTTTATGTGGCAAAAAGTGGAAAAAGGGATCATTAAAGGCATATATTCCCAAAAGTGACTTTCCTTTTCCACAGTATAAACAAAAAATCAATTCAAAGAATATTATAATCGATTTATTTGCTCTGTGTTAATCACTGTCTAAAGTTTATGATTAAGGAACCCATCATGGAACATTTTGTTCTAAATTTAGCCAGCAAAAAAGTAAGTGCATACTGAACGTTTCTCACAAATGAACAGTAACTTTCCAGTAAACGAAGATAATTAAAGCACTGTAGGCATGCATAAAACTCTTTATTTATGTTGTTATATTTCAGCATATGGCAGTTTTAATTTGTCCATTTATCTTACTACTCTAATTAATATTTATGCTCATTTGAGATAAGGCTAATCTTCTAAAAAGGCGGGATTTATCTTCTTTAGACTTTCCACCGAACACAGGCAAATGTAAATGAATTTATGCAGCTCACAAAGAGCATTAAAACTGATTTAAAGCTTCAGACAAGTGAACAAGTTACAGAGAAACAGCAATTAACTGTATAAATTAAGTCACAGCTGCAAAGTATTTTACTGTACTTATTCATAATTCAGTCATCATCCTTGCAGGGCAATGGTAGATAAGAAAACCCAACAAATACACTTTAAAAATGGACATGATATCAATATTGAGTTTAATAGATGTTCCAGGTGAGTAGAAATAGGGAATTGTAGGGGAAATTGATATTAGTGCGGATTTTTTTGAACACCCTTCACTGAATCACCTACTAAAACAACACATGCAGACAGCACATGAAAATAATTGATGCTATATCTGGATACAGTTCATTCTTAGTGAATTCCACCCTGTGTATTTTAACATTTAATCCAGTGCAATATTCCCAAGCTAACAGCTAACAACGTTATGAAAACTCATGAGCGATGTATAAATAACGTTTTTATGCTAACATTTTGAGAACATTATTCGTTCTACAGTAGATTGTTTCAAAGCAGCTTCACAGTAATAGGAAAATAACAGAATCAGTGATGGGAATTTCATCAAATATAAGACAAATTCAATCTCAGCTAATAAAGCAGCTCTACGGGAGACAATAGTGTGATTATTCAGCTAGAGCCAGTTCAAATAATGTTCTTTTTTTTATTATAAATTTTGTAATTTGTATTAACATTAGAGAAAGAATGTTATGTTTCATAACTTTGAGAGAACCTCAGCAGAATGTTGGCTAAAGTTCTAAGAACGTCCCATGTTAGCTGGATTGCCATTCTACATTCTACTGTCACTTTTTTTTTTTTTTTTAAATCGAGGGGTAAGTTAACATTACCTCCTGCGGTAATCGGCAGCATGTCAAGGATGCCTTTGAGCTTAAACTTGTATTTATCTCGGGAACGCTCTATCCGAAATGCAGCAGGGTTTTTATAATTATTTATTTATACAAGTGCTGAACAGTTTAAAATGACGCATCTAAGATGTGGGCAGCCAAAAAGGGAGGACAGGGAACTCCATAAGTATCGCTGTACTTTTTTGTATTTTTATAGTGACCTCCTTTCCAGAGCTCATGCAGTGGAGACTGAACGGAGCTTGCAGACCCACCTGGATATCCGGGATCCTCGTCGAGCTCATTTATGAACATGAGCATGAGAGCGGAAAATGAGAGCGAGGAAGAGAAGCACAGGAGACGCTGCCCAGGAGTTTTGAAAAAAAAAAAAAAAAGAGAGAGTTTCGGTCTGAATTCGCCAATTGTCTGAGAAGGAATAGAGTACTAAACAAGGTTGCCAGGTTTTTGCAACAAAACCCACCCAATTGCTACTCAAAACTAGCCCAATTGCGTTTCAGCAGAGATTGAATATTATAGGGAGATGAGAGGGTCTGCATCTCTTACCATTGGAGAAAGTATAACAGCTAACTTAATCATGTGCGGCACCTCTCAGCCTATTGTGTAATGGCAGTGACATCAGTGCCCGCCATTCAACACTCTTTCCCTGCGTATACACCAGAGCTGGAGCGTTAGCATTAGCCGCTACGCTTTTTTGGCTAAAGGTTGAAGGCTTGCCTTCTAGTGGCTTTGGTTTCAGGGGGGTCTTCTGGTAAAATTTACATTCCAGGGGCTAAACGTCATGTTATTTGGGGTTGCTTCAACCCGCGGCAACAGTGTTAAAGGATTAGTTCACTTCTGAATGAAACTTTCCTGATAATTTACTCACCCCCATGTCATCTAAGATGTTCATGTCTTTCTTTCTTCAGTCAAAAAGAAATTATGGTTTTTGAGGAAAACATTCCAATATTCTTCTCCATATAGTTGACTTTATTGGGGTTAACCAGGTGAAAAGTCCAAAATTAAGATTAAGTGCAGCTTCAAAGGGCTCTACATGATCCTAAATGAGGAAAAAGGGTCTTATCTAGTGAAACAATTGGCCATTTTCTAAAAAAAAAAAAAAAAAAAAATTATATACTTTTTAACCACAAATGCTCATCTTGCACTAGCTCTGAGATCCACACGCATTACATAATCACGTTAGAAAAGGTTGTGCGTGGAAGTACCGATCCAGTGTTTACAAAGCGAACATGCAAAGATTAAGACAAACAGCCTTTACAAAAAAAGGTAAAACAACGATATCGGACGATTATGAAGTTGGAGGAGTAAATTAGATAAAGTTTTTCACCCTACCGCTTTACTTACACCTATATCATGCGTTAAATTTCAGCATAATGCATGGCGCATCGCAGAGCAGTGCAAGACGAGCATTTGTGGTTAAAAAGTATTTATATGTATATACAGTGGCAAGAAAAAGTATGTGAACCACTTGCAGAATCTGTGAAAATGTGAATCATTTTAATGAAATAAGAGAGATAATACAAAATGTATGTTTTTGTTTAGTACTGTTCTGAGTAAGATATTTTACATAAAAGATGTTTGCATTTAGTTCACAAGACAAAACAATAGCTGAATTTATTAAAATAACCCCATTCATAAGTATGTAAACATTGATTCTCAATGTGTGGTAACCTGATGATCCACGACTGTTTTTATGTTTAGTGATGGTTGTTCATGAGTCTCTTGTTTGTCCTGAGCAGTTAAACTGAGCTCTGTTCTTCAGAAAAATCCTCCAGGTCCTGCAGATTCATTAGTTTTCAAGCATTGTTGCATATTTGAACCCTTTCCAGCAGTGACTGTATGATTTTGAGATCCACCTTTTCACACTGAGGACAATTGATGGACTCAAACACAACTATGAAAAAAGGTTCAAACATTTACTGATGCTCCAGAAGGAAACACAATGCATTAAGAGTCGGGGGGTGAAAACCTTTATATTTTATATAAACTGCAATTTGGACCTTCCCCCCGTTGAACCCCACTGAAGTCCCCTATATGGAGAAAAATCCTGGAATGTTTTCCTCAAAAACCTTCATTTCTTTTCGACTGAAGAAAGAAAGACATGAACATCTTAGATGACATGGGGGTGAGTAAATTATCAGGAACTTTTCATTCAGAAGTGAACTAATAGTTTAAAGTAGCCCAATTCCCTATAGGAAATCCGTGGACTTATAGCAACAGTGGTACTAAACTGTATGCCACTGTACTTCAACTCCATTTGGTTGTTAAGCGATGAAACTGGATCATTGAGTCAGTGAATCATTTAGATCTGATCCAGAAACCATTGACAAAATCCAACTTAAAAGATTCGTTCATGAATCAGATATCACTTCTCTCATAAACGAGCCAAGAAGAGTATTTTCATAATAATAATGACTTAAATGTATGTCTTTAAAAAAATGGCTTCTGTAATTTTATATTAAAGCAATATTACATGATTGAATCGCTTGAATGAATGTCAATTGCTGAATTCAGAACTGCATACTATAATACTACACTTCCGGCATAGAAAGATATTGTAAAATTAGTATAGTAATATGTTAGTATGTTTGTGAACATATCATTTGAATTAATGAGTCAATGAATCACATGTTTTTACAAGAGTTTTTTAGTTTTTTTGTCTGTTTTATGTCACTACCTACTTGTGTAACTATGTAGCAAAAAGAGTCACTTGTATACAATATGGAACACTACTCAACCAATCAGATTCGAGAAGCAGTGCTTTATAATACAAATGTTGTGTTTTAAATTGGAATGACATGATGGCCAGTAAATAATGACAGAATTGTATTTGTATTTTCGGTTGAACTATTATTCCATACAAGGAGAAATGAGAGGTGAAACTAATACTCAAATTTATTTCAGAATGTCTGCTATCAACTGAAATCAGACACAACTTGTGTCAAATGACAGAACTGTATCATTTCAAGCTGTACCAGTTAAACGGATAAATTCGGTCTTTGGGGAATGTGTCCTTTACTAGGCTGAACAAACCAATGCATTATTATTCCACATCCCATCCATCGAGGTTGAAGCGATAAATGAAACAATTCTCCTTCTTTACAGTTGCCAAACTTTGTGAGACTGATGTAGCTTTAGTAACTTTGTGTATTACAATGTATGTATTTGTAACTTTACCAACAAGTATATACACAACAGATATGCTTATTTTACAGTTTCATTTTGTTTCCAGACCATCACTAGGCTTAAATTCTGGTAGCTTTGACTGGGTAGATCAGAATATGATGTATATATGATGTGCTCTTTCTCAATATATGGTGATCTCATATCTCAATCTTACCAAACTCTCCCTCTATATGTCCTCTGTATAAATTCTGCTTTCATCACTTGTTTCCTCTGAATCTTTCTCAACCCTGAGGGCAGGCAACAAAAGCTGAGGCGTTCTGTCACAGCGTTCCGTCACTCTTAGGCCATGACTTCCTCATCTGATATTCTTCACTGTATTTTATGATACAGAAATACTTGACCCTTCGTCTGCTAGATAAATCATGTCGCCTTAGGCGAGGTCTCTCCTGCAGATTTTAGAAGTGTATGTCCTAAAAAGGACAAAAAATAGAAAACAATAACAAGGATTTGCTTACTTAAGGGAAACAGCAAAAGGTTCCCTCTGAATCAGGATTCAGGATCACAGATTTCTCATTTAAAGCACAGAGGGCCCTTTATCTCTGTCACTGTCTGCCTACACACGCACGCTGTTAGATATTAAATAAATCCCACGGTACGTATCAACGGCATTAAATGCATAATTTTTGACATCTAATTTTCCACCACTATGTCTTTAAAGCAAACTCCGCCCTATAGTGACACAACAATCCCATGTGGCCATTCTTTAATCTTTTAATGCCCCCATGCTGTCAATTCTGATATGACACTCGGTGCAGACACTGCATTCACACACGGTTTAAAGAGAGCACGTGTGCACAAGTATGTATCTGGCATCACCGATCTTAGGAATAAGGAGTGTTAGGTGGACTGATTAATTACAGGGTTTGTTAGATACAGTATTTACTTGCAGGCACACTGTCTAAATTAATCTTGTCATTAATTATGCATATGAGAGGGTGTCACTGATACATTGATGCGTTTACTACAGTAGGTGTTGCACTGCGATGCTAATGCTGGAATCATGTTGCTTGTCATGAAAAATATTTTTCCGACCAACTCAGTTTTAACTCGCGGTGGTGTTTTAACATGAGGAGGCAAAGTCCTCTCATACACATTTTTACACATTTTTACATTTACTCCAAAATAATAACTAAGGCAGTGACAATTTAAATACAATTTATTGGTGGACTAATGCTTAGCTTTTATTTTTAATAGTCAACTTATTTTCAGCATGTCAAGCTTGTACACTGGTTACAGACACGAAGATGTACTTTTAATTTCCCCGAGCTGATTGCTCACTAAAATCCCCACAGTCAGGTTTTCAGGCCATTTCAAGTTTAATTTTGACATGATATAAAGTTGTGATATCTAAGTGGCTGAGTTGTTTATACTTGCTTTTTAAATAAGTCTTCCCATTAACGCCATCATTGTCCTCATTTATTGTCCTCAACATCAAAAGACGGGATTTATCGCACAAACCAATCATAATCAATCACATCCAATCATAGCGCAATGAGGAATTGCCTCTTTTCACGTGACTTTCCCCCATTTATTCTCAATTACCCCCCACCAAACCCAGCGCACGCTTTAGGGGGTCTGTTAAAAGTCAATGGGCTCAGGGGAGGCAAGCCTCCTGCTGTAATTGTACCTGTAGGTGCTGCTGTTGGACAGTGTTACATTACACAAACGAGTGACTTTTTCACTTTTTAATGTCAGGTTTTTTTTTTGTTTTTTTTTTAATATTTGCATTGTTTTATTTTTGTAATATCGATTATTTTCTCATCCAGATTTTTTTTTTTTTTTTGTCTCCTTGAAGGAAACACATTGTTTATTTTGTTGATATGAATATTATATTCTAATAATCTAACATATTTATTTATTTATTTTCAGATGTATAACCCTCTTTTGTGAGGAACTACTTTCTTCCGCCATGGATTCAAATATAAAGCTGACAGTTAACAGTTGAGCACAAGCCTCTGTTACCAATTCTAAAAAGTCACTTTAGAACTAAAAGGAACGTTGAGTTGCTTCATTGAAAGTCATGCAATATGTAGAGTGGTATGAGAGAGAGAGATTATGATAGAATAATGAGTGTATTACCTGCATCTGATATTCTTCAGGTAAATATTATATTCATAATCATAAAATCAGTTTGAATGTCTGCTTGCCTTTGTCCTTTTAACCTTTAAGACATGACAGTGCTTGTCAATGCATTTGTCAGTTGTGTCTCTCAAGATGTTTACAGTAAAAACAATGTTCTTGTTTCCTTGTTTCAGTCAATTTCAATATAAAAGTCTTTGCGACTGACTGACTCACTCATGAAGTTGAAATCACTAATGGACTCTTTCTCAGTACCAAAAAAAATATGGCATGTTATTTATATAAAATATAATTTATTGAACAAAAATATTTAAAATAATATTAAAAATTAATAATTAGGCATTATAACATAAATAGTAAAATAGGAAATAATCACAAGCAAACAGTTCAGTCAAATGTATAAAAGCAGCGGTCTAGGTAGTACAGGTAATTTCAATGTAAATATAAAATTATGAAACTTAATAAAACCCACCAAATCTATTAGCTCTGGAACAGGTAATAGATTAATAAGACTAAAGATTGATATACCCAAAACAAATTATATCTCATGTTTAAACACTATCTACATAAGAGCCAGTGGCAAATTCACGAAGGACTGGCCAAGATGAATCTGTTCTCTGTGGGTACATGAGCGCTGAACGGTCGCTGACGACCTGGAAATTTTCAAATAGGCGCTATGTTTACATATACTGTATATTGCATATCTGAGGTCTAAACAATTATATTCTCACCTTTAAAAAAAAAAAAAAAACCTCTTAAAACTACATTCTGTTACAAAATAACAGTATCAATAAAAAATATGGTGGGTTTGCTCCTCCGCCATGACACTTGCTGTGAGAATGCTGACAGTGGAGTGATTCAAACGGTGAAACGGTTCCCGCGGTGATATTGGTAGAATATTGCATGACTGAAAAGACCTCTCAGCCAATCAGATTTGAGAACCGGAAAGAACTGTTGTATAAATGTGCATATTCTATTCTTTGTTTTCACTGTTCTGAAATTTAAAGAAAAAAAAATTAAAGAAAATGTATGAAATCAATGGCCCAGTCATATTCTCATGAACTCCAAATATCCACTGTCTGGGGGGAAGAAAAAATTAATAATGAACGTTCTGCTGCTTGAGAGTGTTAATCGTCTAAAGGATTCTCTTGAAATCACACATTTAATGATAATGGGACTTCATCCTCTCTTGAGTCCATGTAATGTGATGAAGATCAGGAGAAAAATACACATGATACTGTGTTCATTGTTTTAAACAGATCGAACTGTGGACACTGTGGCTGAGTTTGTGTTTCCTTTGGCATCATTGTGTCTCTAATATGTTTCCCTAAGTGCCTCTAATCAATACATGAAAGAAAGCTGCATGTTCACTGAATTAATTCAGAAGATCAAGTTATAATTGTGGCATATCTTAACAATCGTATATATGTGTCAAGCTTATGTTTAGTTACATTCAGTTTCTTTTTGTTTAGTTTTCCCTTTCTTGTTAGTTGGTTTCTGTGGTTACTGATTAAATTATGCACCTGTTTCATGTTCTGTTTATTAAAGCCTGGTTAAATCCAAAATCACCCCCTAAACCCTCAATCACTATTCCCTACATTAGTCCACTAATACAGTTCAGTTGAAGGAGTGAATCAAAACGAGTGAGTGAATTCATACAGCTGTTGAGTGTACACTGGTTGTTCTCTCATTGTTGTGGTGCAATGTGGGAAACAATGAGTGCACTCGAAAATGTCCTCTATGGTTTCGGACACCACTACAAATGCATGTCCTGTCAAATAATGTCCTATTTCGGATTCAGCCCATCTCTATAAATCCTTGCTGAAGTGTTTGGAGCCGGTGGTTGTGTTCTAAGAGTATTCTCATGACCTTCTAAGTGTTCCTTGTTGGATTTATTGATTAAAGACTGTTTTTGTTTATGCAATTATTGCAGCCAATGTTTGTGACAATATGTAGATGTTTAAATAATTACTGGTCTGCAGCATATTTTGTAGTCTTATTTGTTTTGCTTATTATTTATTCATTTACACCTTTTTTTTATTATTATTTTAGCCATTTATAACAATTTGTCATTGGCAAACAATCATTCGCCCAACATTAATATTCTTCACGGTGGAACCTGGAAAACACATCAAGTTGTCTGACACTTTCTCCAGTAATAAAAGACAGAGGTGTAATCATTACTTAGACAGGACATTTGTTTTAATCTTTAAGTATGCATTGCTGCCTAAAAATTACATCTCTACCTAAAAACAAACCTTTCTGTCTCTACAGATGTGTAAGTGCAGTAGACAAAGATGTTTCAGTTCCTCTAAAAATACCTGAAGGTTACAGAAATCATCACTCATTGCTCAAGAGAAATGGCATTTCAAATATTTTTAGAATAAAATAACATATTCTTTTTTTCTTTTCATTTCATTGAAAGCATTATATGTTTGATAATCTTTGTTTTCTTCACACATCACGTCTCAAATAATGGTAAGCATGAGTGACACTGTCTCCTTGATTCAAGTAGGGCTGTTCAACGATAATCGTTATTATAATCACGATTATCGTGTACAAAATAAGAGTCTGTGTTTACATAATATATGTGTGTTTGTTTTGTGTATAATTATTATGTATATATAAATTCACTCACATACATGTATATATTTAAGTAATATATGCATGTATGTATAAGTATACAAATATATTTATATTTGTAGATATTTAAATTATATATAAATGTTCGTATTTTTATAGAAATAAGATATTTTTCTTAAATATATATACATGTATGTGTGTGTATTTATATATACAGAATAATTATACAAAAAAAAAAAAAAAAACACACATATTACATAAACACAGACTCTTATTTTGTACACGATAATCACGATTATCGTTGAGCAGCCCTACTTGATACTTTTGAAGAAACTTTATTAGGAGCAAAATTGTTGAGTGTGATGGAAATTATGCCACAATTAACCATAGGAATTAGTGTAAAAATCAATCTAAACAAATGCTGGTTTATTTTACTGTTTGTTTAGATTATTAAGAAAGAAGAAACAACAACGGAATGTCTTTAAAACCCTCTTTTGTGCAGAACTACTTCAAATCTCAAGTTGACAGTTTAACAGTTGAGCCCAAGCCTCCGTTATGAAATCTAATGCTGCGTTCACACCAGACGCGACTTGCGCGAATAAATCGTGCTATTCGCGCGTAGTTGGACGCTTGAACATTTTGAGTTTACTCGCTTCATTCGCGTCGTCTTTAGTTGGCTTGTAGTCTTAATATGTGTATTATATATATATATATATATATATATATATATATATATATATATATATATATATATATATATATATATATATATATAAAAATATAGCTGTAACTGAGTAAAGACCGTTTTTTACAACTTATCAGATTGTCCGACCTCCTCACTCACTTTCTTTCAAACACAATCCTTTTTACTTCTGTTTCTATAAATGTATGAAGATGTACAGCGACGATGATTTTGTCCTCCATTATTGTTTCGAAATTCTGCCTCAGCTTGCTACGTCACGTCACTACTAGAGCAAGCTCCTGATTGGTTAACACGACGCGGAAATTCGCCAAAGTTCAGATTTTTCAACTCGCCACGTCATTCGCGCCACAGGATGTCAATTCGCGTCTTTGCATTGACTTAACATGTAAATCACTCGTGCTTACCGCTTCATTCACGTCTGGTGTGAACGCACCATAAAACATCACTTTAGAACTAGTATCGAAGGAATGTTGAGTCGCTTCATTGAAGCTTATAGCATCATGTAGAGTAGAGTATTATGAGAAAGATTGACTAAACGAGTGTAGGCTATTACCTGCATCTGATAAAGCATTCATTCTTCAGGTTGATGTCCATAGTATTATATATATTTAAAAATCTTTTTGAAAAAAAAATATCTTTGTCTTTGTCCTTTTAAAAGTTAAGGGGATTTCCCATAGCGCTATACAACTTCTTTGTTCTGACTCACTCTTTGCCACCATCTAATGGCGTAATAATGACACTTTCACTGAAGTCCATATTACGAATGGCGGACCCTTTCTCTATACAAATACGGCATATATTTACATAACAATATTTATTGAACAGCAATATATAAATGAACAACACTATCCATTATAAAAGACAATAGGAAATAAACACAAGCAAACAATTCAGTCAAAACTACAAAAGCAGTGCTCTAGTACAGGATTTAAGTTAAATATAGCCTAAATATAAAGTTATGAAACTTAATTTTCCACTTAACCCAAATCATTTTGCTTTGGAACAAGTAATAGATTAATAAGACTGCCCGTTTGATATACCCAAAACAAATTATATCTCATGTTTAACCACTATCTACATAAGAACCAGCTGCAAAGGACTGGCTGAGATGAAGCTTTTCTCTGCGGGTACATGAGCACTGAATGGCCGCTGACAGCCTGGAGCGCGCATCTCCAAAAGTGTAAACAAATTGTAAAATAGGCACTGTGTTTATATATGAGTCACATATTTGAGGTCTAAATAATACATTCTCACCTAAAGAACTCTTAAAACTACATTTTGTGACACAACAACAGTATTTTTTTAAAAATGTGGTGGATTTGCTCGACCGCCATGACAGTCACCACAAGCAGAGTGGTACAAATGGTGAAACGGTTCGAGTGCTGATACTGGGGAAATATTTTGCACAGCTCTCAGCCAATCAGATTCAAGAACCAGAAAGAACTGTTGTTTAAAAATACAAATATATATTGTTATATTAATACTATTATTATTATTATTATTATTACTACTATTATTTATTTGTTTATTTAGTTTTGATGATTATTTAATCTAACTTGTATGCTCATTAAAAACAAACAACCCCTCCGGTGATCACTTTCGCCTACTATATAGTGGCCAATATTATGGTACTTTAATCTTGTCACAATATTCTTTGAAAATATTCTAAGTGAGAAACCAAACACTCATTATATCTGACTCATTATAATCAGTATTTGTACTACATATGTTGGCCAGTAAGAAGCTGGTGGGACTCAAGCATATCTCTCAATAATATTTTAGTGTATAATTTCTAACACAAACGACCTAGGGCCTGCAGGTATCATCAGAAACATACTCTCCCAGTATGTGTTTTATCACTGCTGTTAATTTTATGAGGGCAGTTAAGCAAAATGGAGAAACGTCTGCCAGCTAGCATACATCTACTTGCAGTGTTTTAGCTAAAGACAAAAAAAACACAAAAAAAAAACAAAGGCAAACACAAAGATTTAGATTCAGAAAGAATTAGGTTTGTGCCACTGTTATGAGACCCTGGGAGACTGATGATGCCAGGTTTCAAGTGCAACAGGATTTCTTCTCATGCATTATAATGTTCTCTCTGTCTGCCTCCGTCTCTCTCTCACTCGCTCACAAAGAAGCCAGTGTTCGGTATTGTGTGAGATGCATGTTTAAATCCCCTGATGAGAGATGTTAACCCCTATAAGCTGCTTGTGTCCACAATACATGGTCTTGGAAACTGGTGGAATAGTTTGGTTTAACAAATGTTGGGAAATCTACTTTGAAACTATAGCCTGTCAAGCTACAAGCTACTTAAAATGTGAAGTTCAACTAGAGGCAAGGTTTGTTAAAAGATTAGTTCTCTTTCAAATGAAAATTAGCCCAAGCTTTACTCACCCTCAAGCCATCCTAGGTCTATATGACTTTGTTCTTTCTGATGAACACAATCTGAGAAATATTAATAAATATCCTTACGCATACTACCTTTATAATGGCAGTGAGCGTGGATCAACGATTGAGCTGAAGAAAGTGCCTCCATCCACATCCATCCATCATAAATATACTGTATTCCACTTGGCTCCGGGGGGTTAATAAAGGCCTTCTAAAGGGCTTCCACCAGACTGCCTTCCGTAATTAAAAAAACAAAAAACAAAAAAAAAAACATAACTGGCATCGCGTCAGTTAAGCTTTTTCCGTAAGTTGAATAGGGAAGGCGTAGGACGTAGCGTAAGCGTTTTGAACTGCGAGAGCTTTACACTTTTTTGGTAAGTAGAATACGGAAGGCGTTCTGGCGGAAGCTAGATATTTTACTTCATAACTTGTTAAATATTGATTTTTATTTATTTATTTTTTTTCACAATCACATTGTTTAGCTTCAGAAGGCCTTTATTAACCCACCAGAGCCGTGTGAAATATGTTTATGATGCACTCTAAAAAATGCTGGGTTAAAAACAACCCAAGTTGGGTTGAAAATGGACAAACCCAGCAATTGGGTTGTTTTAACCCAGCGTTAGGGTTAAATGTTTGCCCAACCTGCTGGGTAGTTTTATTTAACTCAACTATTGTTTAAAAATTATTTTATTGCTTAATTAAAATTAACCCAAAGTATGTTGGAAATGAACATTTATTAATGTTCAATGAATAATTATTAAACAATAAACATTTATTAAATTGCTTATTAATAAATGTATATTAATAAACCTTTGCATTTATATTAATAAAATATTAAAGCTTATTAATAAACATTCACCTTTTGTCTATTATTGTTGCCTCTAATTGCATCTGGTTTTTAATTTCCCAACTATTTTGTGTTCATTTTAAGCTATCCATATAGCAATTTTTAAACAATAGTTGGTTTAAACTACCCAGCAGGTTGGGCAAACATATAACCCAACCGCTGGGTTTAAACATCCCTGGGTTTGTCCATTTTCAACCCAACTTGGGTTGTTTTTAACCCAGTATTTTTTAGAGTGTGGCTGGATGTGGATCCTTATAAACAGCATAACTGTGTTGAAACAACGGCAGCAAACATAACATTTGAAGCTGCAGTTCGCAGCTTTTTTTGCTTAAAAATGATCCAAAATAAATTTGAGCATGTTATGAGCAGAGTTATTTATTCATTTATCCGATCCTGTTGTCCTGTGTTTGTCTTGAGTATTTTCTCTCGCTGTGTATGTGCCTATGCATGTTTGTATTACAGATGGGCGTGGCTTGTGATAACCTGTTGGAGGCTGCAGTTGGTTCTCCTCCTCACCTGATCTGGAAATAAAGACCGCCCCAAACACACTGAAGGGGCCATCATTGTGCCATTGTGTCTTTGATCGTAGCCATCTCATCATTACTTCATATTGTTTGTTAGTCTAGAGTGTCGTGCCAGAGAGATTGATTGTGAGTGATTATTTGGAGTTTGTATTTGTGAGTGTGACTGACTGTAGTATTTTGTTTGTTGATATTTCTTGTTTATTTGACCTACGCCTGTTTAACTATCGATTCTGGATTCTGATTCTGCTTTGTTTGCTATGGACTTCTGTAAATATCACCTGTAAATACTTTTGTATATATCTTTGCCAAATCGAGGGATGTAGGGGGTTTGACGCCATTTTATTTTGTACATATTTTCATATTGTTTTTGGTTAGGGAGATAGGTAAGTTTAAACTGTATTTTGCTTTCTTTATTTTCAAATTAGGAATTGTAGAGGTTTAAAAAAATTATTATTTTGTTTATTATTTTGGCCTTGTCTGCCCCTGACGCTAAACCCTCTGTAAGAAATAAATCTTTTCTTTTTGGAATCTCTCTGGTAGTGAGACTTTCTTCCTCTTCCTGTTGGGGCCGACCCCTAGACGGTCGTAACAGAGCAAGTACATAACCAGCCAGTGTTCAAAATGGCGAATTTCCGCGGGAAATTCGAGCATGCAGCAGTTCGTCTGTGTGTCATTATGTCACGTCTGTAAACAGAAAGGAAGGAGTCCAGGCTAGTCTGTTTTATCACGTGAGGATGCAGCTTGTAGCGGCACATTTATAGCCTTTTCTCACAGCAGCTGATATAATTAAATTTATCATTTTGATGGCGGATTGTAACCCAGAAAGATCCAAATGACAATCATCAGTGACAACTGGAGATTCACCCGTAGCCAAAAAGCAAAAGACTCTGGACTGCGGAGTGGATACAGAAATTGAAATCTACAGGTAAGGCTAATATACACAGTCACGCAATGCTGATGTTGTTAACATTAACAATTTGAGAACAATATAACAGTAATAATAATTTGGCGTGATAAGAGCTAAGTGACCGTTAGATTTAATCACTATTGGCAACGTGATTTATTGTGAGCCTAATGCTTTTTTTCCTCAGTTGGTCAGAACAAAAGTGTCAGAAATGTTACTTACTTGTTCAGGTGATATTTTCCAGTGAAAATTCTTATATTGGTCATACTTTCAAGATGTTGAATCTGTGTTCCGAAATACAATATCCACACCGGTGCGGTGACTGACAGCAAGCATTAGATTCATCCGCGCTGATGAGCTGTGCCAAGGCACAACACATATGACTGCAATTGCAGGTTTTAAACAAGATATGGCGACAAAGAGGAAAAAAATCGCAGACTGCAGCTTTAAATAATAATAATTATTATTTATTTATTTTGGCATGGAAAAAAAAATGTCTTTGCTTACATTGAAATAAAACTAATTGAATTTGATTTGAAAAATCTCTTGTTTGACAATAATAAACTTTAGTGATTTTACAGGATCACTAAAGCATCCCTCTAGCAAATATAAAGTGTGTGACAACCTCATATTTGGAAAAATCCACATAACCTCAGCAGTTGAGCCCAAAGAGTGCACATTGACCTAAACTTTCAGTTTGCTCAAGTGTATCTCCACCAATGGGAATGAAGCAATTCCATGTACCTAAATTGGCTCATGGAATGCATCTGCAGTTTCCTACATTGATTCATCTCAAGCACTATCACTTTGTTATGAGTATTTCAGTCAGTGCCTCATGAAAACAGTGGTCAGAACACTGGGTTATCCATTCCAATATGCTTCAATAAACTTACAAATAAATAAAGGTAGTAAAGGCAGTGTTCTGAATACTAATTATTTAAAAATAATTTGTTCGGATCCAAGTGCATCAACAGGAAAAACAATTAGTCACAGCTCACATGGACTCAATATACAAACCATTAAACAACACATCACTACATGTTTATTCCTGTAACTGTGAGGTGCAGATAGGAATGTACATAATTAGTATTATGGTTTTCACAATTTCATCGGAAAGTATAAAATATTTTTTAATGGAAGCCAAAACCAGCTTGTTTTCCACTCAAACCACAAAACTACACTTATGTTGAACATTGTTGGTTAATGGATTTCCATATAACCGATTGCCTGTGCACATTTGCAGTGTATTTTATAAATCAGCTTCACATTTAGGGGTCTTGTACTTTTGTATTCAGTGCAAAGATTGTATTTTTGTTTCAGTGAGTCATATAATGATGGTCCAAAAAAACTATGATCAAACAATCTCTTTGTAGGCGACAGGATAACGTCAATTTAGACATGGTGGACACTGTGTTTATCGTCTATTGACCTGCCCAGTGTCAAGGAAGGGTGTGCAACACCAACGCTGTGCATAGATTACTTGATGACAGATACATCCCTGTAAGAAAAGGGGTTGGGCAAACCAATTTCTTCCTTGTAACAATCCTTGACACCAGGACACCTAGTCAATTGGCATGTCTGTGTGTTTGACGGTATCTCAGCTTGCATCTCAATGCAAGACATTTGTAGTCTTTCAAAACCAATCGAACAGCTGATGGAAATGAATAAAAAGTTGGTCAAACTGAATGATTAATGCATGTTTTGCAGCGCAGATAGCTGTTTTTGATTCAGCCTTTTTAATTTGAAAAACAATCTTATTAGTCTTCATTTAATCACTAGTCAATCAGTAAGAATTGATGAAGCTGTACACAATTTGTAAGGATAGATACAAGAACTTACATATGGGGATTGTCAGCAATCAAAAGCATGAATGTATCGCTGTGACAGATGAGTCAATGACAAATAAAGATGTCTGAGATGAAGAAAAGGAAAAATCATTTAAAATCCTAGATGAAAATGAGCCAAGTTCCAAGAACGTAATATTTTTAACCTTTTTTTTTTTTTTTCATGAACTTTTGATTTATCGGCATCTAACATACCTAACATAACAGAATATCCTGCAAATCCTAACATAACACAACATTAAACACCCAAGCTTTAATCACCCTCAAGCCATATAGGTGTATATGACTTTGATTAACATAATCAGAGAAATATTAAAGGGGTGGTTGCATGCGATTTCACTTTTTTAACTTTAGTTAGTGTGTAATGTTGCTGCTTGAGCATAAACAGTATCTGCAAAGTTACGCTGAAAATTCAATGCAAACGGAGATTTTGTCTTTTAAAGTTATGGCAGTTTACAAAAACGGGCGGTTTGGACTACAACGAGCTTCTTCCCGGGTTGGTGACATCATAAACCCTTGCTATTAACATAAGCACTGCCCCCGGGATCACGCAACAAAGTGGGCGAGGCCATGTGGCGCAGCATAATGAAAGCTGAAGAGTTGTTTACACCGAACGCGAGCTGTGCGACGCATTAAAAGATATAGAACCCATTATTATCTGTGATATTTTCTACACTGGATGCGGTGCTGAAGACAGTTTAATGCTGGATTTACACAAAGACTTTTACTGAAAGATGAAGCAGTTCCCACTTTAAAAGCAGAAGCAGTTGTTTATCGCTCCCAAACTGTAAGTACGTTTTATTGTTTGTCTTTTAAACGTAATTTTATAATTCTGTTGCTATTTTTAATGCATCTAGGACGTATACAAAGAGCAACTCGTTTTTGCTAGCCAGTTAGCTAAGTTCTAGTTCAACAAACACCAACAAAAGTCTATGTTCATAGACAAACAGTTGTTCATGCTATAAATTAAACGCTACCTTTACAAAAATGCGACTACTCAAGCATGTATTTACTACAGGAAAGCTTTAATCAGGATAAAACTGTATATTAAAAGCTAACAAACAGCAGTGACAGCTTATCTAAACACTTTGACACAAATACTAAATGAAATACCATTCATAGACATCCTTTAAAAGCCGCGATTGCAGAGGTTCTGCTTTTTCCTCTTCATCTGGGTCTGATTCGGCTCAATTTGATACAGCAATTATTTACTTTCCACCTAAGTGCGTAACTACGAATGGTAAGGGGCGTGGCGTTTCCGGATGCTTCAGCGAATCACGACAGACTGGGCCAGTTACAAACCTACTAACCAATCTGAGCACATTGCGTATGTCGGAGGGAGTGGCTTCATAGAAGCAGGAAGTCAAACGAGCCGTTCATATGACAGTGGAAACAGAGGTGAAGAATTAAGATAAAATATATGAAAAATGCAGCATTTAAAAAAAAAAAAAAACGAAGCATTAAGACATGTTAAACTGTGCCCCCAAAACACAATCAAGCCTAGAAAAAAAACGCGTAACCACCCCTTTAATAAATATCCTGACGCATTCGAGCTTTATAATGGCAGTGAACAGGAGTCACGAGTATGAGTTGAAGAAAGTGCTTCTATCCACTTCAGCTCATACTCATTGATCCTGTTCACTGCACTATAAAGCTCTGATGTGGATTTTTATTAATATTTCTCCAATTATGTTCATCAGAAAGAAAAAAGTCACATAGACCTAGGATGGCCTGAGGGTGAGTAAAGCTTGGGCTAATTTTCATTTGAAAGTGAACTAATCCTTTAATCTTGTGCAAAAACACACAAAATAACACTTCACCCAAAATTTACTCACCCTCAAGTTGTTCCAATCCTCTATACATTTATTTGTACTGCTGTACACAAAGAAATCTATTTGGATGAATGTCTGTGACCAAGCAGGGCTGCTTTTCCCAAAAGCATTGTTAGCCATCTATGGTCGTAAGTCCCATTGAACTCTATTGGTAAAGACGGAACTTGCGACCATATTTTGCTTTGGGAAATGCACCCCTGATCCCTACCATAGTAGGGGGAAAAAATACTATGGTAGTCAATGGGGGCGAGATCTGCTTGGTTACAAACATTCTTCCAAATATCTTCCTTTGTGTACAGCAGAACAAAGACATTTATACAGGTTTGGAAGAATTTGAGGATGAGTAAATGACGACAGAATGTTCATTTTTGGGTGAACTATCCCTTTAATTTCAACATTTATTTATACAGTCTGACTCAAAGCATGCTCGGAATTAAAAATCTGCTTCAACTCAACTCAGTCATATTAAGTTCAGCTTATTACAATGAAATTGAGTTCACACAACTTTTTTTTTTTTCCTTTTAAGTACAATAAACTTTATTATTTGAGTGAAATAAACTCATTTCATTTAATTAATTTCACTGTTCGGTTTTACAGTAATTGCACCTCTTCTATAATAGACATATTCTATGATAAACAGATATATTTTATCACACAACACTTTTAGCACGCAGGCACATTTGACTTTATGCCCAATAAAAATATTAAAATGTATTTTAATTCAGGAACCAAAAACATGTTTATCGTAGAAGAGGTCTTTTAAAGTTCCTGTATGAATTAGTGTCATTTACACTGTATTTTTGAATTAATTAATAAATCTGGACAGAACAAAATAAGTCATCTTACTGATCTACATAAACTGACGAACACTGCTTTTCTTTTCTTTTTTTCTTTTATCATGCATCTAACCCTAGCTCAAACCGCAACCATATCATAAGCCATATCTTGTGCAGCAACACAAATATTAAACACTTTCACAGAAAAATGTAGCTGGTGCTTGTTAGACAATGTTAATGGGTTGCCAGCTTCAGAGAATAAAGAGAATAAAGAAAAAGGAAAATGTTGTGGACAAATCTCTGCTTTATGTACTTTTCATGTCGTGCTCTCTGATCTTCAAGCATGTATATTTATAGTGTATAAAAATCGTGACTTTCACAAATAGCCTTACAAGAAAGTATCGTAGTGGTGGTGGTAATGTTTTTTAAACATGTTCTTTAAAGAACCAATAAAAAGTGGTAAACTGCAGCTTTTCTTTACTTGATTTAACCAGCCAAACATTTTTTGTCTCTGACCCGGTGCATTTTAGTGACTCCTGCCTAGAGATGTACTGCAGCAAAGTATTAAAACAGAAAAAAAAGGCAAATGATGGATGAGCTAATACTGAACATTTAACTAGTTATTAGTCTAAATCAAGAGAGTGTATGTCGTCTGACCTAACAATTGAATTGTTTTCACAGTGAACTCAGCAGTAGCAGATGACCACATTGGGCTGTGAATGACTCCCCAGTGGGTCGTCTGTGTTTGTTCATCTTATGTTTGGCTGTCAAAGCTTCACATTGACCCTGAATAAGTTTCACTGCTACGGCTTCATAAAGCAGTTTGGCCTTGATGTGAGATCACATCATGGATATATTAAGAAGAGGCAACAGCCTACTTTCACAAAAAAAGACTGTGGTTATATCAGCATCAAGTAAAACACAAGTGATTGTGAGAGCTATTATAATGAGCATTGTCGTTAGCGTTCAATGCTTCTAGAGTTTCCTTACCTTTAATGAACAATATAATGGCCAATGTCTCTTCAACTCAAACAGGAAGCGAATTCAGTGTAAATGTGCAAGATTGTTCTTTTCTAAACTACACCAGTGCCCCCTAGTGTTTATAGAAGGTACTGCACACAGAAACAGGAGTTATAAAGACACACATTCAGCATTAATATTACTTTTTATTTATATGAGCAAACACTTAACATTCTGATCTAGTCTATTAGATGTTAATGAGGCTTATATTTATTTAATTGATATTAAATTTATTATTATCATGGCTATTTGGCAGGTGAAATACAATCAGATTCTAGCTGCATTTACTGTCATACACTCCCCAGCCACTTTATTTAACCATTCAACTGCTTGTTAATGCAAATATCGAATCAGCCAATCACATGGCAGCAACTCAATGCATTTAGGCATGTATAGATGGTCAAGATGACCTGCTGAAGTTCATACTGAGCATCAGAATGGGGTTGATTTAAATGATTTTGAACGTGGGATGGTTGTTGGTGCTGCTGATCTACTGGGATTTTCATGCACAGCTATCTCTAGGGTTTATAGAAATGGTGCATCTGTTCTGTGGATGAAAATGCCTTGCTGATGCCAAAGATCAGAGGACAATGGCCAGACTGGTTCGAGCTGATAGAAAGACAACAGTAACTCAAATAAGCACTGAGGTTTACAGAAGAGCATCTCTGAACACATCCAGCCTCGAAGCAGATGAGCTACAGCAGCAGAGAACACACCAATGACACTATGAATTCGGACATACTACTCTGTTCGCATACTATTTTTCACGTACTATATAGTAGAGTAGTATTCGATTTCGGATGCAACGCATGTCACAAAGCTCAAGTCATCTCAAACTGTTTTTTCCAACATTGCAATGAAATCACTAAACTCAAATGTCCTCCACAGTCTCCAGATCTCAATCCAATAGAGCAGCTTTGGGATGTGGTGGAACGGGAGATTCGCATCATGGATGTGCAGCTGACAAATTTGCAGCAACTGTGTGATGCTATCATGGCAGTATGGACCAAAATCTCTGAGGAATGTTTTCAGCACCTTGTTGAATCCTTAAAAAAAAAAGAAGTATACTTTAAGTTCATTTCATGAAGTATACTTAAGTAATGTTCAATTATATTTTTAAGTATATTTTATGTAGTAAATGTCAATGTACTAGTAGTAAACTTGTAAGTGTACAATTTCTATACTCCTTGGGACTAAACTGGCCCAAATTTAGTATATAAAAAGTATACATTCAAGTGTAACAATAGTAAACTTTAAGTATTTCTCACTTGTACTTCATCTGTACTACAAATGAACTTCTAAGTATACAAGTAGTTTACTATTACTAGTAGTACATTTTTTATGAAAGTAAATAGTAGTTTTATACTGCAAGTATACTTGTAAGTTTTCTTTAAGTGAACAAAACATAACAGTTTGCATTATTTTTGCACTTGATGTATGTTCCTATTTAAGTATATTTTTTTAATACTTGAAATTTAATTTTAAAAACATTTTATTCTACATGCATGTATCCTTTTATCAACACCTGAAAGTGGGTAAGTTTCATTTAAAAAAGGCAAAAGAAAAAAAGAAAAAAAAGAAAAAATGCATTTTTTGTTAGATTTAATCCTGATGTGATTCAGAGCGATGATCAAAACAGATGGAGTCCATCAACACCCCCAAAGATTTACAGTCCTGTACCTCATCCTGGGTTGACATTTCATTCAGTAACGTTAGGCAGTTTTGATTTATATGGTGTTTAATGTTTACATTTGTGTGAGCAATCTTCTATCACTTTTTCAGCTTCTTCTTCCCCTGTGTTTTGATCTGGAGATTATGTACTCTTTCAGAAGATGTGTAATAGAGCCCCCAAATGTATAACAGTGAAAAACACTGATAGCCTGAAAATTCGGTCAATGGTGGGGAAAGAGTAAAGTAGATTTGAAGTAAATTCCTATGTGCATACCAGTGGACTCATTCATTCATTGATCCTTTGCAACTACCAGTGGACTAGCCTACATAAGAATTCAGATACTCAGAAATTAGGAACATATCTGTTTTCTTTAAAAATCAGTACTTTCAAACAATGTAAGTTTATAAGACTGTTTGTAAAAGTATGTGAAAACTGTATTTAATAGGCTAATCCATCAAAAGATTAAACAACTACAAGCCAAGTATACTTCGAACACTTCATATTACTTTTAAGCATATCTTGATCATAAGATTGAGTCAAAGTATAGGCCAAATATACTTAGACTTTTCTGTCAGTATAAGTCAAGTATGCTTAAGTTATGTTTCTGAGAAGTACATAAAGTATATTTCTGAGAAGTATATAAAAAGTAGACTGAAAGTCTTATTTTTAGCTTAAAGACTAGTAGCACATTTCAATAAATTGCCATAAAATAAACGTATGCCATAAAAAATTAAGGCAGTTTTGAAGGCAAAAGGGGGTCCAAACTGATAATTGCAAGGTGTTCCTATAAGGTTGAGTTTGTCGCACACACGGCCCAATGGACAAATAGATGTGCTCTGTGAGGAATTCATCACACGGGACGTTTATTTGTCCATAGGCCCGTGTGCGCTTCTTCTTCCACCTAAACGCGCACTGCCGTCTGACTGTTTGTCACACGACCTTCCCTTGGGTATTGTCTTATAATTATTTCTCCACATTTTCTTGCCCAAAGCACAATGGAGAGTCAAGCAATACCCATGATACTCAAGGTAAAAGGGAAAGTCAGTACAAAAGGACGAGTTCGACAAGCTTCTATTAAGCAATTTGAGTTAATTAGCAACTTATTCCATTATTCATGCGAGATCTGTGTTTGTTCTCTGTCATAAATTAATCCAAAGTTTAACAAAGTCACAGAGTATGACTTAATGATGTTTCTTCAATGTGTCTATTTATTTTCCCGACAAATCTGATGATGGTAATGTTTGTCCTTTTTAACGGGGGACAAGACATCTGTTTATTTATCTGATTATTTATTTATTTAGTTTTCTTTGCTTCGGTATCGTGAACATGACCCAGGGTCCATTAAGTGAGTTGTCAAATATATTTTACATAATGATTTTCTCATGTTATTTGATAATTAGATGACAAATCTCAGCCTTTAACAGAGCACAAGCAAATAACTCTCGTTACTAATTCCGCTCATTACACTAATGAGATGATTTCATTATCTTTAGAGGACTTTGCTACCAAACAAGGACAGATTCAAGTTCTACAAGGTGTGTGTCGTGTTGTGTCATGACAAAAGTCTAATCACTGATTCTTGAGGACTTGGACCAGGGGGTCAAGGCCATTGAAAAGCTCTTTTATTTATACATTTATTTTATTTATCATTTTATTTATCCTGTCTGTCACTGATGACATGACGGGACTGACACCATCAAATACTAACATAATTTGGACTGTCATGTCAAAGATGTATTATAAATACTGACAAGTCTCTTAAAGATATCGAAGCTGTCAGAGATGACAGTTGACAGTATTGACCAAATTACCATATTTTACATGTATTAAATGCAGAAACTTTTTTTTTATGTTGCTAGAAAAATAGAATTAGATTTAGAATAGGTATAAAATAGAACCTATTTGAAGTGGAATTCATGAAAAAGCCCCAGTAATAATTGACATATAATTGTGACACAGAATATACAAAAACATTACTTAAAGGGTTAATTCACCCCAAAATGAAAATTATCCCACTCATGCTCAAGCCATCCTAGGTGTATAAGACTATTTTCGTTCAGCCAAACACAATCGGAATTATATTAAAAAATAACCTGGCTCCTCCAAGCTTTATAATGGGAGTGAATGGTACCCGAGATTCCAAAAAAGCACATCCATCCATCATAAAACTAATCCATACTGCTCCAAAGGGGTTAATAAAGGCCTTCTGAAGTGAAGCGATGGGTTTTTGTGAGAAAAAAATATATATATATATCCATATTTAAAACTTTATAAACTATAATCACTGGCTTCCGGTAACAGAAGTATGCAAGTTAAGTCCCGGAAACGGATGCAGTATGGAGTAGTGTAAGCTTAGGTGAGAGTAGATGCCTTTTGCCAATACATCATGTGCCAGGTCAGAGGTCACTCTTCTGCTGGAACTAGACTCACGTATGGCCATTGTCAGTGATTAAAGGTGCCCTAGAACCTTTTTTTAAAAGATGTAATATAAGTCTAAGGTGTCCCCTGAATGTGTCCGTGAAGTTTCAACTCAAAATACCCCATAGATTTTTTTTGTTTGTTTTTAATTCATTTTTTTAACTGCCTATTTTGGGGCTAAATTAGAAATGAGCCGGTTCAGGGTGTGTGGCCCTTTAAATCTGGTGCTCCACACCCCAGCATGTCTAATCGCGTAAGTACAGTGTTTATTTGGATGTTTACATTTGATTCTGAATGAGTTTGATAGTGCTCCGTGGCTGACGGCTAATGCTACACTGTTGGAGAGATTTATAAAGAATGAAGTTATGTTTATGAATTATACAGACTGCAAGTGTTTAAAAATGAAAATAGTGACAGCTCTTGTCTCCGTGAATACAGTAATAAACGATGGTAACTTTAACCACATTTTACAGTACATTAGCAACATGCTAACGAAACATTTAGAAAGACAATTTACAAATATCACTAAAAATATCATGATATCATGAATCATCAGTTATTATTGCTAAATGACTCTTGTTATTTAACTATGCCGAGGTAAATTAAATTTTTGAATCTAGGGCACCTTTAAAGTTTATAAAGTTTTAAATATGGATATTTTTTTCTTAAAAAAACAATTGCTTCGCTTAAGAAGGTCTTTTTTAACCCCCTGGAGCCATGTGGATTACTTTTATGGATGGATGCACTTTTTTGGGCTTCAAAAAACAGCGAGGATATTTTTTTAATATAACTCTGATTGTGTTTGTCTGAAAGAAGATAGTCATATACACCTAGGATGGCTTGAGAGTGAGTAAATTATAAGCTAATTTTAATTTTTGGGTGAACTAACCCTTTAACATTAACTATAATATATTAATAGAATATGCTAATCAATGACTTTAAGATAGTTAACTCCACATCAGCTACATAAATTCATCAACTAACCATTCAGAAACGTCCTGTTGCATTCTACATGTTGACACTTCTTCTTGAGTCTCTCCATCATTGTCCGACTCCGTTTTGAACATAAAAGGCTGAACAGTTTCTGACATTTTCAGTGAGTCTGACTGAGGTAATCAGCACTGCTAACACAAGCTCTTGAAACTCCACCCTCTTCATAGGAGCAGCATCTCATTTGCATTTAAAGGGACACACAAAAACAAAGCGTTTTCGCTCACCCTCAAAAAGTGACAAATTTAACCTGCTATAAAAATGATCTGTGGGGTATTTTGAGCTGAAACTTCACATACACACTCTGGGGACATCAGAGACTTATATTACATCTTGTAAAAGTGGCAATATATGACCCCTTTAAAGATGCTAGTACATAGCAGAAATACAAAATACATATAGGCAGTCTACCATTAAAAAGTTTGGTATTCAGCAGGGTGCATTAAATTGATCAAAACATAAAAATAAATACATTTATAACATTAAAAAAAGATTGATATTTCAAATAAATGTTGTTCTTTCTATTTCTAAGGAGTCCTGAAAAGATATTAAGCAGTATGACTGTTTTCAACAATGATAATAATAAGAAATGTTTCTTGAGCAGCAAATCATCATATTCGAATAATTTCGGAAGGATCATGTGACACTGAAGACTGGAGTAATGATGCTGAAAATTGCAATAGTATTTCACAATATCACTACTTTTCCTGTATTTTTTAAAAGAATGCATCCATGGTGAGCACAATATTTGCAGAATGTAAATAATCCATTTTTCGAAACTAATTGCTGGTATATTTGTGTAACATATCAGTGTAAATTCCAACAGAAGAAAACAAACCGCTGAGAAAACCAGCTTTGTCAAACCTCTGTGTCTCATGGCAGCAAACACACTCCAGGTGACGGCTTTCTGCTGGAGATCAAAACATTAAATGATTACCTTCCCCTCACTGAAGACTGCCTCAAGTCAACATTGTCTCTGACCTCCATTTTCAGCAAAACTAAACTGGAGATAAAACGCTGTAATTGTTTCATTGGAAGTCCCACCTGAGACCGTTTAGGCTGGGGGATAAACGCCTCGGCTGATGCCCGTGTTCCAGTAGCTTGGTCACGTATTGGGGGATTTGGAGTGAAAGGGGAAGCTCTGGCCTGTGCCCAGGGGCCAAAACATTAGCATTCTGTGCACTAGTAAGGCTATCCAGGGAAAGGTTCCCGAAGTCACAGAGCAAGGGATAAAGGTAATTGCTAATGGATGTGTGCACCTGCTACAGTGGGCCTTGAGTCTGTCATGAATGGAGACGAGAGAAAGAAAGGACAAGGAAGAAAAGAGATGGGGAGGGGAATTAGCAAAGCTTGAGAGAGAGAGAGAGAGAGAGAGAGAGAGAGAGACTGAGACGTGTTTTTGGCCCCTTGTCAATTTACAGCCCCGGCACCAGATTCACTGAAATACACACACATCCAATTTGTGACTGACTCATTTCAAAAAAGAAATCAATCTATCTATCTATCTATCTATCTATCTATCTATCTATCTATCTATCTATCTATCTATCTATCTATCTATCTATCTATCTATCTATCTATCTATCTATCGTTCGTTCTTTTGTTCTATCGTTCTATCTATCTATCGATCATTCGTTCTATCTATCTATCTATCTATCTATCGTTCTATCTATCTATCTATCTATCTATCGTTCGTTCTTTTGTTCTATCGTTCTATCTATCTATCGATCATTCGTTCTATCTATCTATCTATCTATCTATCTATCTATCTATCTATCTATCTATCTATCTATCGTTCTATCTATCTATCTATCTATCTATCTATCTATCGTTCTTTTGTTCTATCGTTCTATCTATCTATCGATCATTCGTTCTATCTATCTATCGATCATTCGTTCTATCTATCTATCTATCTATCTATCTATCTATCTATCTATCTATCTATCTATCTATCTATCTATCTATCGTTCGTTCTTTTGTTCTATCGTTCTATCTATCTATCGATCATTCGTTCTATCTATCTATCTATCTATCTATCTATCTATCTATCTATCTATCTATCTATCTATCTATCTATCTATCTATCGTTCTATCATTCTATCTTTCTATCTATCTATCTATCTATCTATCTATCGTTCGTTCTGTCTATCCATCAATCTATCTATCAATCTATCTATCTATCTATCTATCGTTCGTTATTTTGTTCTATCTATCTATCTAACTTTCTTTCTTTCCTTCTATCTATCTATCTATCTATCTATCTATCTATCATTCTGTCTATCTATCTATCTATCTATCTATCTATCGTTTGTTCTATCTATGTATCTATCTATCTATCTATCTATCTATCGTTCGTTATTTTGTTCTATCTATCTATCTAACTTTCTTTCTTTCCTTCTATCTATCTATCTATCTATCTATCTATCTATCATTCTGTCTATCTATCTATCTATCTATCTATCTATCGTTTGTTCTATCTATGTATCTATCTATCTATCTATCTATCTATCTATCGTTCGTTCTTTTGTTCTATCAATCGATCGTTTGTTCTATCGTTCATTCTATCGTTCTATCTATCTATCTATCTAACTTTCTTTCTTTCCTTCCATCTGTCTGTCTATCTGTCCATCCATTCTTCTATCTATCTATCTGTCTATCTTTCCTTCCATCTGTCTGTCTATCTGTCCATCCATTCTTCTATCTATCTATCTATCTATCTATCTATCTATCTATCTATCTATCTATCTATCTATCTATCTATCTATCTATCTATCTATCTATCTATCTATCTGTCTGTCTGTCTGTCTATCTATTGTTCATTCTATCTATCTATCTATCTATCTATCTATCTATCTATCTATCTATCTATCTATCTATCTATTGTTCATTCTATCTATCTATCTATCTATCTATCTATCTATCTATCTATCTCATCTGAGTTTAGTTTAGTTTGTTTTTTTTGTTTTTTTTCTTTGGCAGTAAACTGCATTAGTCTTTGTTAGTCTCTGAGCAACAGTGTTTGTCATGAAACTTTCTCAAAGTGAGGCAGAGGAAGTGCACAGCATACATCCTTAATGATGAAGTAGCAGCAATCCAATGTTTTGTTGCCCTTGTGGATGCAGAAACATGGTGGTTTTATAAGAGACTTGAAATCTCAGCCAAACAATAAACTCAGTAAACAGTTAATACTTTCTCACATCCTATTGGGAATGTGTTCAATGTTGGTCTACAAAGTAGATATGTGACAGATGCAAGTGTGAACGGTTTTGTGAATTGTTCCTCAAATGTTAAATGAGTCATCTTCAAGGAATTCTGAACAACCAAACATATTTTTTTTCCACCAAAGGCCCAAATTTATTAGGCCCTAACCAGCATTCTGTTAGTGAAAATAGTTAAACTAAAATAAGAACTTGCGACATTACATGCTTTATGGGAACTCTGTTACATTCTAAAAATGTTGCAACTAAAATAAAATGCATTATAAGTTACTGTAATATGCTATAGTATAATAACATAATAATTTGCTATATGTTTTTGTTAAAGCTGAAAATATAAAATATAAATATTTGATGAAAATCATAGATATAGATAGATAGATAGATAGATAGATAGATAGATAGATAGATAGATAGATAGATAGATAGATAGATAGATAGATAGATAGATAGATAGATAGATAGATAACAGTCATAATGAGTTGTGGGAGGCCTTTTAACAAATGCAATACTGTCAATGTTGGCAAATGCCTGATACTGACAAACAAAGTCACATCTGATCTAAAATATATCAGATTTTCATCAGTCGATCCCATTGACTGACACAGATTTAAAGGTATTCAGACATTCTCATTTTACTCCTGAAAAGTCAGAAGGCATTCTGCACTTCCTGTCTCTTATCAGCACTCACTCTCAGCCACAGATAATCTCAGTAACACATGTCACTCTCATCTCTAACCGAGCTTGTCAGTAACAGAGCAGACACCTGTCCTTGGCGCCACGGTGCGGGAAGCATCAGCATTTCACTCGTGCCCGGATCATGGAACAGGCCCTGATGATGTCCACTGTTCTAAAGCGGTGGGGTCTGTTCCAGACTCTGATTTCCCCAGAGACTCCTTGAATTGGTGCGGAACAGACTCCATAAACTAGATCAAGCCGTGTCCGTTCAGTTAAAAGTGGTAGTGCTGCAGGAAATGGAAGAAATGTGAGGAAAACTTGTTTTTATTTCATAATGTGTTTAATGAATATAAATACAAACCCGATTCCAAAAAAGTTGGGACACTGTACAAATTGTGAATAAAAACAGAATGCAATGATGTGGAAGTTTCAATATTTTATTCAGAATACAACATAGATGACATATCAAATGTTTAAACTGAGAAAATGTATAATTTTAAGGGAAAAATAAGTTGATTTTAAATTTCATGGCATCAACACATCTCTAAAAAGCTGGGACAAGGCCATGTTTACCACTGTGTGGCATCCCCTCTTCTTTTTATAACAGTCTGCAAACATCTGGGGACTGAGGAGACAAGTTGCTCAAGTTTAGGAATAGGAATGTTGTCCCATTCTTGTCTAATACAGGCTTCTAGTTGCTCAACTGTCTTGTCTAGTTGGACAACTTGGGTTGTCCTTGTCCTCTTTAGTCTGGATGACATGGTGTCCCAGTTTTCCAAAAAGAACTTCAAATTTTGATTCGTCTGACCACAGAACAGTTTTCCACTTTGCCACAGTCCATTTTAAATGAGCCTTGGCCCAGAGGAAACGCCTGCGCTTCTGGATCATGTTTAGATATATATATATATATATATATAAGCCATATGTCAGACACAGACGAGGACACAGATGAGGTAAGTGCAACAGTGTTTATTAACAGAGGTTTCAGACACAGGTGAAGACACAGGTAGATAATCTTGACACATAGAACTGACGAATGGTAAAACAATGATAACTTTCCTTGGCAGATGACAATGGTGACACAGATGATGACGGAGGACTCAGGACTGGAGATGAAGACGATGAAGACAACAGTAGGTACAATGTTCAGGTAAGCCGAGGTCAAGTGACGTGTAGGGATCGGTGCAAGACCAGACAATGAGTGAATGGGACTGGTGTGCTTATATGTGGCTCTGGTGATGATGCACAGGTGTTCAGTATTCCGGTGATTGTGAACGAGTGGGCGTGGCGTAAGTGTCCGTGTTTGAAGGTGCAGATTGTGTAGCCGTGACAATATATATATATAATATATATATATATATATATATATATATATATATATATATAAATATATAAAACTGAAATAAAATAAATTAAAGCTTTATAGAAATATAAAAAAAAAAATAAAAATGACAAAAGCACAAAACAAATAACAATGAAATAATAATAATAATAATAATAAAATGACATTTCAAAGTACATATATATATATATATATATATATATATATATATATATATATTAGAATTAGAATGATAATGACAACCTCACCAAATGACAACCAGCCTGGTCTATAATAATAATGAATATTAATGTCAATATTAATAATAAATCATGGTTTCCACAAAAAGCAGCCTAACTGTTTTCATCATTGATGATAATAATAATAAGGAATGTTTATTGAGCAGCAGATCAGCATATTAGAATGATTTCTGAAGGATCATGTGACACTGAAGACTGGAGTAATGATGATGAAAATTCAGCTGTTATTTCAAATTGTACAAATATTTCACAATATTAATGTATATCCTCATCCATATACCCTTGTTTTAGCCTCTGATCAAACACTTTTCTTTAAATCTGAGGTTTTTAAGCTGTTCCTGGACACACGCTATAAAGGAGACATCTAAAATGCAGAGTAGGCGAAGCTCCAGTAATGGTTTGAAAACCCCTGCTTTAAATCATTGAACAACTCAAATTATCCTATGAACAAAGCATATTGCAGTAGCATTCCTGTGCTTACTTGCCAGAAGAGGGCGTTGTGAGACAGACAACCATATCCCTTTTGAGCAGAATGTGGTAGCTCTGAAACATGTCCTGATATATTCTTCATTATGTCTGGAGGCTGGAAACACTTCCACCCCGTATAATTTGGTGGGAAAAGCACATTACACGGGCTTCTGTTTTTCGGGTTCAGCTATTTACTGAGAGTTAAGCCTCAGAGAGCTGCGCACAACAGCTCCAAGACATGCATTAAAGTTAACCGGTACAGTCAGCAAATATGTACCCGCCACAAGGCCAGAGCAAGTGGGTGGTATTTAAAAAAAATAAAAAATAGTCTGAAAATTAGTAAATTAGCACAATCAAGACAATACATATTTGAATTACTGGATTATTACAAGATGGTGCAAGGGAATCATTGTTCTCAAATTGATGTGTTTGTTCTGAATCTTGTACTTTTCATCAAATTCATCTTTGTATGAAAATGAAGTAAAACTTCAAGTAGAAAATGTGATGTGGTTAAATAAAATAGCTGTTCTAATAAGTAACAAGAGACATTTAGTTGCTATTTAACACATTGTTACATAACAGTGAATGCAAGATGAGCAATAATACCCTTTTCCCCAATGATCCTCTGAAAAGACAGAAACATGCCTGTCCGTGGGCATGATATTAAATGGATCTTCCAGGTTCAATACAAGTTAAGCTCTACTGACAGCATCTGTGACATTAGGTACCACAGAAAATAATGGCGACTCGTCTATGAGTTTGTGAAAACAAACAATAATCACAAATAATGCGCTTAGTGAGAGCGCCTACAAGAGGGCAAGGCATAATACTGTGCGTTGAAATACACACCAACTGGCGAGTAGCACTGTTTCATGTACTTGTCAATGCCGGTTCTTACGCCATTACCAGATTTGCACAATTTCTTAGTGGATCGAGTGCTAACAAATCAGACTGCATGTGCACATATAAGTGCCGCTTAGTGAATACAATTCATTCTTAGTCAATTCCCTCCCTATCAAAGTCCAGTTCAAGTACGAGCCATTCCACCGAATGCCATTTTTGTCCCAAAGACATTTTCCCTCAGTTTCACAGACAAGGCTTAAGCTAGCCTCAGACTAAAATGCAGGTTTGAGCTGTTTTTACTGAAATAAACTTGCACTGATATATCTCAATATATGCCAGTGCCACGTTTTGTCTCAAGATGCACACCAGTAATGTTTTTTTGTTTTGTTTTTTTCCCTTCTTCTTCTAAGACACATTCATAAAAGCTACTTTAATGTCCTAATTGAACTAAGACCTAACCCTGGCTTAATCTAAGCCCTGTCTAAGCCCTGTCTGATATATTAACTTATAACTTATGTATAAAAAATAACTGCATTTAAAATGCATTTTTATTATTTAGTAACACTAATAAAACTGCAAATTTGAAAAAAAAAAAAAAAAAAAAAAAACAGCATTTATTATCTTTCTAACATACACTTGATCATGATTTATACTGTATAATAAATAACCCCGCCCCCCCCCCTTTTTTTTTTTACCAAAACTATTCGTAATGCTTTATTTTAAGGTGATGTAGTTTCATGCTACTACATGTTCTTACTATAGTAATAACAGTAAATTATGCATAATTACAACTAAAAACCCTAACCCTAACATAACACTATTGTAAGTACATGTAGTTATTTAAAATTATTTAGAACTTACTTGCGTAAGTACAATGTAAGTATGTCACCTTAAAATAAAGTGGAACCAAATTATTTTTTATATATATTCAATGTGTTTATTTTTAAAAATAATATACACATTTTTGGTAAACCAGTAGAATTTACTCAGTCTTTGCCCTTATACTGAGACTAGCAATGGGCCACACAAAACACTACTTCACAACGGAACATTAATTAATTAATTAATTAATTCATTCATTCATTCTTTCCATTCAAATCGGTGATTTGGTTCACTTATTACACTGACCAGCAAACAAAGCTTTGTTGCATTAAAGGGATAGTTCACCCAAAAATGAAAATTTGATGTTTATCTGCTTACCCCCAGGGCATCCAAGATGTAGATGACTTTTTTTCTTCAGTCGAACGCAAATTATGATTTTTAACTGCAACCGCTGCCGTCTGTCAGTCAAATAATAGCAGTGATTGGGAACTTGAACAATTAGAGTCGAAAAAACTTCTATAGACAAATCAAAATTGAATCCTGCGGCTCGTGACGGCACATTGATGTCCTAAGACACGAAACGATCGGTTTGTGTGAGAAACCGAACATTATTTATATAATTTTTACCTCTAATACACCACTATGTCCAACTTCATTCAGCTTCCGGCTAGTGAGGTCTGATCTCGCTCTGACAACGGAAGTGATGTCTCACGCTCATTGAAGTATATCGGCGAGACATCACTTCCGTCATCACAACGCGTTTTTTGACCTCACTAACAGGAAGCCCAACGAAGTTGGACATAGTGGTGTATTAGAGGTAAAAAATATATAAATAATGTTCGGTTTCTCGCACAAACCGATCGTTTCGTGTCTTAGGACATTGATGTGTCATCACGAGCCGCAGGTTTTAATTTTGATTTGTCTAAGCAAGTTTTATTTACTGTTATAGTTTAAGTTCCCATCTACTGCTATTATTTGACTGACAGACGACAGCGGTTGCAGTTAAAAATCATAATTTGCGTTCGACTGAAGAAAAAAAGTCACCTACATCTTGGATGCACTGGGGGTAAGCAGATAAACATCAAATTTTCATTTTTGGGTGAACTATCCCTTTAAAGTTTTAAAGCTTTGCGAAATATCTGTAAATAAACAAAAGACATTGTACAGACAATTTATATTTTCAGATGTTTGATAGAACATTGTTGAACACATTTTCCTGCCCTCATTTAGCATTTAGTCATCTTTAACAAGATTCAAGCACTTTGAAACAGTGAATCATTTGATTCAATTGATTTAAAGTTTCAAAAAAGCTCTCATTACTCCATTTAAATAAGGTGTGATAGAACCAAAAAAAGTTAAAGGTGCCATAGAATCAAAAATTTAATTTACCTTGGCATAGTTAAATAACAAGAGTTCAGTACATGGAAATGACATACAGTGAGTCTCAAACTCCATTGTTTCCTCCTTCTTGTGTAAATCTCATTTGTTTAAAAGACCTCAGAAGAACAGGCGAATCTCAACATAACACCGACTGTTACGTAACAGTCGGGATCATTAATATGTACGCCCCCAATATTTGCATATGCCAGATCATGATCGAGGCATTACACAAGGGCAGCCAGTATTAACATCTGGATCTGTGCACAGCTGAATCATCAGACTAGGTAAGCAAGCAAGAACAACAGCGAAAAATGGCAGATGGAGCAATAATAACTGACATGATCCATGATATCATGATATTTTTAGTGATATTTGTAAATTGTCTTTCTAAATGTTTCGTTAGCATGTTGCTAATGTACTGTTAAATGTGGTTAAAGTTACCATTGTTTATTACTATATTCACGGAGACAAGAGCCGTCGCTATTTTCAATTTTAAACACTTGCAGTCTGTATAATTCATAAACACAACTTCATTCTTTATAAATCTCTCCAACAGTGTGTAATGTTAGCTTTAGCCACGGAGCACTATCAAACTCATACAGAATCAAATGGAAACATCCAAATAAACACTATACTCACATGATCTGACACATACATGCAGAATGCATGACGAACATCTTGTAAAGATCCATTTGAGGGTTATATTAGCTGTGTGAACTTTGTTTATGCACTGTTTTATAGTCAAGAGCTCGGGGGTCAGGGAGCGAGAGGATTTAAAGGGGCCGCAGCATGAATCTGCGCATAGTTAATGATGCCCCAAAATAGGCAGTTAAAAATAAATTAATTAAAAAAAATCTATGGGGTATTTTGAGCTGAAACTTCACAGACACATACAGACACCTTAGACTTATGTAACCCTTTTGTTAACCCTAGGGGTTAATTTCAATGCTGTGTTAAATAAGAAAACCTGGGTTCCCGGCAGTTGAATGGGGAATTTGGCCGGTGCTTCTTTTCTTTAAATTAAAACAGTTGTAATTTAGCTTTTCTTCTGTACCAATAATTACACAATAGAATTAAAATAGGAAAAACCCTTAGTTATATTCTTCTTAGAAAGTTGTAACTGTCTTAAATGAATTAACTATCTAAAAGAACAATGAAATGCCAGATAACAAATTTAGGGAAAAAAAGGAATAGCAATGATTTATTTATTTATTTTTTACACTACTAAAATGACTTTGTTTTGTTTCAAAGAAAGCACTAAATGATGAAACAAATAATTAGGTTGTATAAAGAATAGCAAATAACAGAAATTATTTTACCCAAAAATCTGTAAATTATTTGTTTTTCCAGCAAATAAAAGATTTATACAGCCTCTCAGAATTCTTTTTTTCCAAATACTTTGTTTCTTAAACCTGTATTCTTAAATTGTAACCTCAAATTAAAATATGCGATAAAGTTAAACACTTTAAAAATAATAAAACAATACCAAAATCACGTTCTTTCAAGATTTTTTACACACTTCCAAAGGAAAAGAAAAAAACACTGCGATTATGTTTCTGTCCCGTATGAAAGTTTTGGTATGAGTCAGTAACAGTCAAAAATGTACGCGTACTTTAACGTTGGGGCCCAATCCGTTGGTGCACATACAAAACTGAAGAGTTCTGTGCGATCTCTCTGACAGTAAACAAGTCTCAATATATGAACTCACCCACGTCCATCCAACGATAATGACGAGGCAATGTTGGAATCACTCACGACACAAACTCACTTTCTCCAGTCCCGTTCAATCCACACGAAACAAAGTCTAGTCAAGCTGCGTCCAGTGATGAAATGCAAGAGGTGTCCAGTCCCAAACGAATTTAGAACGAGTTCACAACGAATTTCTTCACATCAGTCACTGTTTGCAAATGTAAATGTCTCTATCTGATAATAAATCAGCACACACGGAGTTCTCAAACGATCGCGAATAGACTAACAGGAAAAATAAATAACTTAAAGCAGTAAAACAAAATAAAATGAATAAAACATTTCCTATAAAAACGTTTTCCTTTGCACTTTGGGCCTTATATCACAGATAATATAACTGGTCTCCAAAATGACGACATATCTCACGCGAACGATTCACGTGCAGCTGCTTCTCTCCATGTGCGATGCTCCTCTCTTCCTTCTTCCGCACGTAACTCACGTCATGATGCAACAACAACAATCTCAACATTCATTGGCCAGCAACAAAACACTTGTATTAAACACACTTTCTCACTGGTCATGAACAAAAAAACAAAAGAAATACATAGTTGCATCATATTTTGAAATGAAAAAAACTAAATACATTTTAATTTGTTGTGTTATTTTTACTACTAACCATATTCAACACAATACACATTTTAGGGTCCCTACACTTATATTACATCTTGTGAAAGAACGTTCTTGGGCATCTTTAAATTTAAATCTGCTGTCATGAACACATACAGTTGGTAAACCCAAATTTTAGGGTGCTTTACTGCAAACGGACTGTTTATAGAGGAAACTCCACTCAGGAAGTGTCCATCCACCTAAAAAAGTAGTTCTAGTGCTATTTCTTTACAAACTGCAGAACATGTTGAAATTATTTTGTCTGACACAATCTCATGGCAATTCATGACTATTTTGCTAAATTGGTGGCTGTTTTTGTACAATCTGCTTATGCCCCACTGATGTTTAGGTTTATGGGTAAGCCCTCACACTTACTTTTTTTCCCCCTAAAAATCATGTTTTGTTTTATTTTTTGTACAAAAACACCACTTCATAAATTACATATGTTTTCTCATGAGATTGGGTTGTTTCTTCCACAAATGCTCTTGATACATTCAAACTGGAACAAACCTGGATCTTCATTTCATAAAGCATCTGTCATTTGTTTAAACTAGACCATGTGGCTCAATCTTGGTCCGTGATTGACCAGGTCATCACTAATTTGCATCTCCAGGACAAGCTGTCCCCTTTTGTCCATCCACCGTGTGTCCATCTGTGTCAGCAGAGGTTGGCAAATCCTATCCCTGAAGGGCGTTGAATAGACTTCGCATGTAAGCAAACAAAAGCTTCTACTGTTTGCGAGACAATGCATCCAAGTTTTTCCACAAATTCGGCACAAAGCCTCTGAGCTTTAGATAAACATGACACATTCATTTTTAATTTGTTGAAACACAGCCAGACAATCGACAGGATATGACTCCAGTGTAAAGGCAGGCCGTAAAGCTTTGTTCTGCAGTGCCATGAGAAGAGATATGAGCTCTCAAAAGGTGACAACCTTATGTTGTCTGCAATCTGCCCCAAGGGAGGTATCAAATGATCTGCCCTGCAGATAGAATGACAGTCAGAATGCTCACCTACCTTGAGGATAAAGTTTAATACAATAGATGTTTTAATATCTCCAGACACACATCGTTCTGTGCCCGTTTGATCAAGACATATCATGTGAATCATGTGGTGGCACTGGCCTGATTATCGAGTGCGGCATCAGTTTGATCAGAAAAAAGGCTTTGTTTAAGTCACTTCGGGAAAGCTCAGGGGTGGTCGTGATTAGAAACCTTTGACTTCGGGGTGTACTTGAACTTTTTTCTAGTTTGACAAGGAACCTTACAGAGACCTTCTCAGGTTGTCTTCTAAAGTACCATGTCACGTTTGAACTTTCGCAGAAAAACCATAACCTAAAACAGAAATTAAAATAGGCACATTATTAATGGTACATTACCATTTCATAAACGATCGCTGCTGCAGTGCTGCATAGTTTTATTAGTTTATAAATATGTCTTATAGATGGGCGGGAGACTTCATCACAAACTTACCTGGAATGATTGAAGGCCGCGGGCTCATAAACACTGGAAAGTATGTCCCTACTGTATGCAAAGTATGTACGTTTTGAAATGTTTCTAAAAATGCATGAGAGATGTCAATAAGAATTAAGCATAATTTCCCTCTCTTTCTACACCTTGCAAGGAAATAGCACACATTTAATGTGAAAATATTCTTCAGCATGGACAGTTAGTATAAGAAGTGCAATTTGAAAGTATTTGAATTGTATGTAATATTAATTCCAATGGGACTGGAATGCAGATATACACAATGTTAAATCACAAATGCAGGTAAAAGAAATACACATTTAATATATAATTTGAGCAATCATTTTCAGCCTTCAAATGATTTAAATAAACTACGATGTATTTGGCGTGATGTTGAAGGTATTGTGGTGATAAATAAGGAAGCTCTGCAGAAATTGGAAACCGTGACAAAGTTCTAAGCATCTCCACCCATTGCATGTTTGCTTGTTAAATATTTTAAATAACTTGGTTATGCTGTCAGCTGCTTATAAGACACGCAACTTTACAGTCAACAGATGATAAGGTTTTTTTGTACAGGAATAAAAACAACACTTGTTGCATGTGATCCTTAATAACACAGTCATGTTGTTCAATGTTGCGCAATGACAACCTTTAAAATAACAGACAGAAAACAACAAAACAACACAGGAATGATGGAATGACTGCTGTTTCATTACAGAGAATTCCTTCCTGATCATTTTGATAAGCAGCATGTGATTATTCGTTCCGGTAGCTGTTTAAACATGTTGGAACACATTCTGTGGCATTTGTTGACAGCTCAGGTGATGTTTGCATATAGCGTGCGTGCTTCTGGATGACAGCCTGCCCTCTAATCTCCCTCACGACTACACAACACGGTCCTGTCCCGAGCAAAACAGGCTATATTTATGCACCATTCCTTCAGTATGGCACTGGTTATTGTCTATTTCAAACTTCCTTTAATCTTTTAAGGGTTTCGGGTAACACTTCCTTTCTTGTTCAAAATTTAAGTTTTCTTTCCAATACCGCATGCTTTGGCAAAGCAAAAATCATTTACTCAGTACTGTTCAACTTTGCATATTTTAGGTAAGAAAAAGAGTCTTATAAATCATAATCAGATGCACCATGATAACTTTATATATGCAAAGACAAGAAGTTGTGTATATATATACACATTCATCCAAATTTTGGATACTATAAAAGTAAAAAAAAAAAATCTTCATAAAATATAAGTTATATAAAATTAAAAAATAAATAAATAAATAAATAAATAAATATATATATATATATATATATATATATATATATATATATATATATATATATATATATATATATATATATATATATATATATAACTAAAATATATTTAAATATATTTAAAAATATATATATAAAAAATATATATATATATATATATATATATATATATATATATATATATATATATATATATATATATATATATATATATATATATATATATATATATATAACTGCCCTTTTGCTCTGTAGATAGATGATTTGCATAAGTAGCAGCAGGTGCTATATTGGTTTAGTTTTCATATACACATTCTTCCTATTGTTCACCTCAGGCAAATAACCAAATCATTATGGTGGGCTCTTTTGTTCTGAATGTTTAATCAAACACATGTTCAAATCATTCAACACATGTTGAAACACATGAGAAAACCCCTCACACAACAGCTCCGTGTTTGTCCTGCCATAATCTCATGTACATGCAAACAAAAATGTCTTGTCTATTCGGTGAGCTATTGCTTTAATTTCTGATCATGCCTTTGTTTGTTCATTTAACCTCACTGTCCTTTTTTGTGTATATTTATCTTCTTGTTTTATTATTTTATGCTGCAGGCTTGTCTACGTGAGGCAGAACATTTCCAGCTGCGTGCGGTTCTTAAACATTACATGACCAGGTCGGGGTGCTAATCTGAGATGGTACACTACAAGCCCCAGGTTAAAAACAAACCTTAATGCCATGTAAGTATTTAACATTTCTGGCTTGAGTTTGTTCTTGACTTCAAAGTGATGGCAGCATTGCTGATTTATTTGGATTGAGAAGTTAACTGTGTTTGAAATTGCGTTGTCACAAATGTCAAAAGATGTTTTTCAGTACAAAACTCTGTTAGTGCTAATGAATGATGGAATCATTGCGAATTCGGATTTAGTCTCATTTTTGATCCGAAGCCACATCAGGTCACAGAAGGTTAATTAAAACACTTGACCTGCATTATAAAGTGAGTTTGAAGCAAAAACATGGTTTTAATATCATAAATTGGTGTGTTTTGATGGTGTGCTAAGCTAACATGCTTGCTAGCCCCTGTGCACCTGCTCTTATATAGGAGCGAATATGTAATGCTTTATAAATATTTTTGAATAGTAAAGCTGATTGAATTGTTTCTTTTTTTTCAAGAAGGGCATTGATAGTTTCAAATAAGGTGGAGTGAGAAGTTTGACCAAATAAATGAGGGATTAAAACAGTGTGAATAGAAAGTTGTCAGTTATTATAATGAAGACAAAAGAAAATAATAATTACAGCCATAACCAGGCCAGAGAGGTGTGGATGTGTGCAGGGAAGACTGAAACTGAATGGGGCAGTTTGTACCGCCAAAAAAAAAAAAAAAAAATAGAGACAAAACACTGAATGGATGCTTAGAATATGACAATAAACATCAGTTAGCATTTTAGAGTCTTCTCAAAACAAATTCACATTACATGGTCTTGACAAACATTTAGACTTATCATCTTCAGATTTGAAATATAATATGTTCAGATATATGTGGCTGCAGTGCATTTCTAGATTAAAACAAGGCCAACTTCAATTTAAATTTCTAATAACTTTACAAAACTTTAAAGCTATATATATATATATGAAACCTTCTGACTTTACAATCAACTGCCAAGGGTCTGCTTTCAAATGAGACTATATTTATGCTTTTAGAGCAAATGTTTCATGAGCTGTATAGTTTGGGTATGCCATTTATTGGGATTTTTTCCAAAAGCAGGGGTCAAGGCTAACAGATTAATCTATTAATTGTTCTAGAGCTAATCAATTTGGCTAAATTTAGTTTCATTTTTATTTAACTTAAAACCTGTACAAACTAGAGAGCTGTGTTTTTTTTTTTTTTTTTTTTTTTTTGAATTATCGCATTTACCAGAGAGCAGTGATTGCACTGAGCTGAACATGTCTTAACTCAGCATTCATTAGCAGCTGCTGACTCCGAACTTCGGAATGCCGCTACCTAAAGAGTCTCAGTGTAATTCAGCCTAAACAGATGGCAAATGCAGATGCCCTATTCTGCAAATCAATCACATGCATTGATAATGTGACTCTATTGGCCTGAATTCATTTGCAGTGCATAAGTAAAATGTAAAATAAATGTATTATACTATTCTAAACTGCACAGTTGCATTGAAACACAGACACACACACACACACACACACACAGACACACACAGAGAGAGAGTGAGAGAGAGAGAGAGAGAGAGAGAGAACAAACACACTTTTCACAAGTTCAAGAATCAGTCACTTTGTTATCCCAGACCTCAAGGTTCTTTCATTCATTTAAGGGTGTTTCTTCAAATATGCCCTGTGAACTTCCAGAAAGTAAACTCTTAAAATACACGTTCACACTCCATACATATATATATATATATATATATATATATATATATATATATCTATCAAGAACTTTTCATCACAATGTCATCATCTCAAATTATGTGTATTAATTCATTGTGTGCTTGATAAAGTGATAAAATGGTTGACTTCTTTGTCTTGCAATATGGCTAATTTCATAGGTAGCATTTCATGCATCCTATATGCATGCAATTAAATCATATTTTCACACTTTTTACATAACATTTGACAACATTGTAGCTTTAAAATGGTAATAATAGCCATAACAGGTTCGGCAGTGTGATATTTACTTTACTGATATTTACTGTTTTTCTTCACACATCAGTGATACTTAATGTCATCATGCTCTATTAACACTATTTCCTCTTTGATAACCTAGTACACTTGCTTTTGATAAAACTTTATCTGGGAAAATTGTTGCATCTGATGCAATTTGTTTAAAAAAGAAAAGAAAAAAGAGAACAAAAACTTTATGCATACCTCATTAAATGATCAGAGTTTATTACTTTTAGCATTTTTGATGCCTTCATATTTTCTGTCTGGGTCTGAGAGAAGAGTGAAACAATAAATTATATACATAAAAGGAAACTGAAGAGTTGCAAAGGTAAAGGGTGAAAGCACATCTCTTCTCATGTTTTCAGATATAATTGTATTCATCAAAAGCATGTCAGAATATTGATTTATGTCACCAACTGAAGAACATGTGAAAGTTGACTCTTGCCTCTCACGTGGGTGTACTCACCTTACGTAATGTGGATAGAAAAGGTGTGGGCTGCTCAGGGTGTTTGCGCAACACTACCTGAAAATACATGAATACAAGAGAAAAAAAAAAATCAGTGTTCTAACACATGTGATTAATATTAATAGTTAAAATGATTGCAACTAATACTTAAATGTGATATCTGTAATGGCAAGTTTCAGTTACATATAACAGTTTCACCGAATTTCACTGCATGACTAATGATGAGCTTTACATGATCTTGTCAGTCTGGCTGATGGGTTAGTCATAATGAGACAGGGGAAAAAAAATGTGTGTGTGATTGGGTGGATTTGAGGAAAACTGAAGAAAATATGATTTTATATTAACATTTTCACTAAACTTTTAATTAAATGCTTGTTTCACCTTGATATCAATTTGCACATTTTGTTGACAAGTTCATATTAAGAGGAAGGTTAAAATCATACTTTAAATTAATCATTAATATATTACTAAATATACAGTGCAACATAACTATAATTATTCATACGATGCTTTACCTTATTTACATCAGTGAACAACAGTGATGGCAACATTTTTACATGCTGTACAACATTTGAAAATATTTGAAACAACTTTTTTAGAGAATTATCATAAGTACAGATTTTAATTATGTCTACTACAGTAGTTTTTATTTAATCAGCTGAAATAAGTTTTCATTAATGCAGTAATGACAGCTTGTGTCGGTAAGGACACAATATTTATGATGCATGTTAATAATGTAACCTTAACAATAGGTTACTGTAAAGAAAAACAGTAACAGACAACAGAAGGTATTTTGTCAAAGAGGTATTGCAGGAAAGACTGGGTTAAACTGATTTTCTTGTTTCAAAAACGAATACTTTTATGAACTTATATTATAACAACAAGCTAATTTGAGGCCTTCAGTATTTTGTTTTGTCCTCTGGTTTCTTTTGTTTATCCTCCACTGTCTTCTTTTCTGATTTGACAGTTTATCAGCTCTTTTTTTTTAATAGTTTATCTGCTCTTTCCCATAACTATTCATATCTGTCAGGGTCTTTTCTCATTACGTCTCTGCATTTCTGTCATCTTACTAAATGAATTTGGTATCATCTAGGGTTGGGAAAATGGCATGTTTATATTTAGATTACAGTATAAAACTTGAATTTGTCTATACTGCAACGCAAGGTCTTTACCGCAACACCTAAAAATGCTGCGGTAAAGATGTGTGGCGCAAATGACATTTTTGCTAATATTGCTGATAACTGGAAGCTACCAAGGTCTGATACATCAGTTTTGACTTTTAGCACCACATATACATGTATTCAACAGTGATATAAATTCATTTTTAAAATGTATAGTTCAAAATACACAATCACTAAGCTAAGCCAAATGGTAAGGACACATAATAAATACTGAATAATTTATCTTAGTTTTCTGGATCTTGTGAGTGACCTAATGGGGGTGGCCCAGTCTGTAAGCCATGTGCTCACATGCTAATTTCTGTTTCCATAGAAATGACATATTAAGAGTCTTTTCTCAGTGTTGTGGTAAGGACTCAAACGTGTGGGACAGGTGTATTTAGATGAAAAAGATCATATAAATGATTAGTAAAAAAAAGAAAAGAACTTTAAGATGGTGTAAAGTAACATTTATATGAAACTAATTCATGTGAAATAATGTCATATCGTTAAAGAATTAGCTAATTTTACACATCTCAGCATTGAAACCACAGGTCTGGGACATGAGCCAAAATGGTGTTTGGACCTATAAATGCTTCATAATTTTTAATTAAATCATTATTCATTCATTATTTGTTAAGTCAAGGTGTGTAATGACACTGTGTTTATATTTATGAAGCTTTAGATGGCAAATTTTAACATAAACCTTAAATTTCAATACTCGCTTTCTCTCTCTCTCTCTCTCTCTCTCTCTCTCTCTCTCTCTCTCTCTCTCTCTTTATATATATATATATATATATATATATATATATATATATATATATATATATATATATACAGTATATATGTGTGTGTGTGTGTGTGTGTGTGTGTGTGTGTGTGTGTGTGTGATTGGACCTATAAATGCTTCATTTATTTAGTTTCATATATATATATATATATATATATATATATATATATATATATATATATATATATATATATACATATAGTGGTACTGGGATATATGGGTCGATCTGTATATATTATATATTATGTTATATTATTATATATTATATTATATAATTGTGCCCCATTATTGTCCAGATGATTGGAGATTCCATATAAATTGTCACATATTAAATAAATATTCAAAATAGCAAGGTTTCAAACTTTCAATCGAGTGACAACATGCCCTGCTGTAGGGCATGAGTACATGAGTTGTATCTTTTTTATGGTGCTTTTTTTTTTTCTCAAAACTTTAAGGTATGATCCAGAAAGTAACGTTTAACAACCAACGTCACTGCAGTACAAAGTACGAAAACTTCCCTCAGTTATTCCCAAGGTAACATAACTAACGGCTGAGGTTAGTCAGACCTTTACAGTCCTGCAGAAGTCCTGCTCGCGCTGCGCAAGGATGCGTTCAGGTCTTCTCTCTCTCTCTATTCTCACCATATGGAGGGAGGAGCTCTAGCGAAGTGAAGCTCCAGCACGAGCTCATTCACTGGGCAGATCGAGAGGCTGGATAGTCTGTGCCTCTCTCTTCATACCTTCTATAAGAAACCGCGGGGGTCAGGCGCTCCCCGAAGGGACGCGGACAGCTGAATTTTAATCGTGGACTTTTATTCTCAACCACTGGACTATCTGTGAGCTGAACGCTGAGACGTGAAGCCCCAAAAATGCGGTCGCGAAATATTTGAAAATCGCTACTGGACACATGAATAAATGATAAAACAAATCATCACTGCGCGATGGAGAGCTGAGGGCAAGTTGGACCTGGACTTGTTCCATGCGTCTTTTTGCACGTTGGGCTCTTCCGTGCCAAGGAAGCCTTTTGAGAAGTCCAGGCGTCCTGTTTGTGCTGCAAAACTGGGTGGTTTTGTTTGATCCACAAAGCACAGATAACTTGGCCAAGTGGAGCTACAAAGACTCCTGACTCGCTGCGTAATTTGGGTAAGAGTGGCTTACTAACGGCACATCCAAAGTCAAAGCAAGCATAGTGTGATTATTTCATGCGTTTCTGTGTCTCTTTTTCTATAGGACTGAAAGTGTTCAGGATGAATGATGCTCGGTAGTATTACAGCAGATGCGATAGATTTAGTATTATAAACATTTGGTACAGACATATACACGTTGGCAAAACGCCTAGATTGCTAGAGCACTTGTTTGTCCTTTGAACAGTTATAGTTTCTAATGCACCTCCTCTTACGGTGTATTTTTATTTTAATATTAAAGCATTTTAAAAGTACAATAGGCAGTGCTAATGCAACACCGTCTCCTGTGATCTCAAGGACACCTTATAAGGTTTATTTTACTTATTCATTCCCTGCAAATTCAATCCCTGTAAATGAAACTCAGGTGACTTCATTGTGATGTAGCCGTCTGCAGCACAGATGCTCGCCTTCAAAGTCACATTTACACAAAGGCATAGACACACACACACACACACACACACACACACACATACACACACAAGAACTCAGCCAGACATACCTACACACACACACACACACACACACACACAGGCAACGCAAAGTCTTAATTTAATGTCTGGAGAGGAAGAGTTTACAGCACCCTCTCTAGATGTTCAAGAGAGATTGATATATGCAGAGTCCACATTGCATCTATCATCATGTTTAGAGGGGTTTAAACTAGTCTGAATGTATTTATGATTACAGTGAGTTTGTTAAAGATAAACATTGTGTCTAAACCTTTATTGATTTTTAGTGCAACATACAAGATAAGTACAAAGCCACACACACATACACACACACACACACATATATATATATACTTAACATTGCAGTATCATGTTTAGTGGCAGTCATACTAGTGACACCAAAGTCATGGGTTTGATTCTTGATTCTTCATGCAAACTGAAGATGTAAATCACTTTGCATAAAAGCATCTGATCAATGCATACACATTTGGGAAGCAGGCTGATATTGAATGACTTTTGCCTAAAAAGCACTGATTATGAACAAAATTTCAACTTAATGACATACATATTTCTGTTTGGGTTCTTGGAGACCTCAAGTATTTAACATGAACAGATGCAATGCATTTTCACATGATGACATTTTCCAACACAGTACCTGCCAAATAGGATTTGTTTTATTGCATTTGTAATGTTACAATATGTTTTGGCATGCATCAGATCACCTGAGACAGAAGCAGTTGTAGTGATGCAATAGAACCACCAAAGAACTATTCAGTGAACAGTTACAGCTTTTTTTTTTTTTTTTTTTTTTAAAAATCTGAATAATATTTTTCACTAAAAAAGAACCTTTTGTGTAATGGAAATGTTCCATGTTGAGAGTTAAGATAACAATTATACATCTGCAATATAACTGTATATATAACTAACAATTAACAATATAGTTAAAGGATTAGTTCACTTCAGAATGAAAATTTCATGATAATTTACTCACCCCCATCCATCTGCCATCCAAGATGTTCATGTCTTTCTTTCTTCAGTCGAAAAGAAAATAAGGTTTTTGAGGAAAACATTCCAGGATTTTTCTTCATATAGTGGACCTTACTGGGGTTCAACAGGTTGAAGGTCCAAATTGCAGTTTCACTGTAGCTTCAAAGGGCTCTACAAGATGAGGAATAAGGGTCTTATCTAACATACCTTCAACCCGTTGAACCCCGGTGAAATCCACTATATGGAGAAGAATCTTGGAATGTTTTCCTCAAAAACGTTAATTTCTTTTCTACTGAATGACATGGGGGTGAGTAAATTATCAGGAAATGTGAACTAATCCTTTAAAGCATCAATAATATCAATCTAATGGCCAGAAGTACATATTAAAAATAACTGCGACTAAAATGAGAGATTTTACATGTGTATGTAAAAACAACACTATTAAAATCAACAGAGCATGAAGGTAAAACAGTGTACTTTTACTGATAGTGAAGACTGCATACACTACGCCACTCCATATCGAGTGGGCGACTTTATTAGCTTCACGGGACTGTGGGCTTTTTTTCCACCTCTTTTCTTATATGTGGGTGTTGTGGCATCCCCCTGGGGCGAGCACATCATTTCCTCCATAGTGCCACAGACACAATGAAGAGGCCATCTGCGCTAACCCACTGATTTGCGCAGGGTAAAATGGAGCATCACTGATTCGCTCATCGCTTTGCCCCAAGCCCAGTATACACTCTTTCTCTTCATCTCTCCATCCCTCATTCTCCTGCGCTGGATGTTAAGGTCCCCCCAGTGACATGTTGCGGATGGCAACCTGCAACAATCTGTTGTAGGTTACTTCCCTTTATGGTGAGCTATGTGCTTACATGCTCAGCATTGACACAGACATTACCAGTGCATCAAAACAAGCGCATTGGATCTCGATGGGCTAGATCTTATTCAACATTATGTGTGCATTTCACAAAGTATTGAGATAGCTCTTGATTAAAATTACATACTTGGTTAAAATTTGGATTTCACTGTAATGAGAACTATTTTTTAGTGGTGCTTGTCTGTTCAGATGCTTCAAAGTGTTGAAGGTGGTTGCAGGGATATTGCTTTGGTTGCTAAGGAGTTCGGAATAATTTTTAGTGCATTGTTGTATGGTTGCTAGGTGGTTTCTTACTAACCCAAGTTCAAAGATTCCACTTTAGAAATGGCTCAGGTGCTTCCTTCATTGTCAATCTGGGAATTTTTATTTATTTATTTATTTGCTTGTCGACCAACTGGTGAACAGCATAAGTCTAATGGCTCCGGAATGTAATGGCACACAACTGGTGTCTTTTGTGTCTGTAACAAAAATGATGTTGGATGAGTTATATGCAAAAAGTTTAGTACTTAAAGGGGACCCATTATGCAAAATGTGGTGTTTGAGCATAAATGTGTGTCTGCAGTGTGTGTACACAACCACCCTATAATGGTAAAAAATCCACCCACTCCTTTTTTTTTAATCCCCATAAATCAAAAGCAGTGTCTTAGAATCAGCCGTTTACAGATTTGAGCTTTTGTGATGTCAGAAATGCTTAGGCCCCACCCACAACTGCTGATGGACTCTGCCCTATTAGCATAGACCCCGCCCTGAGTGAGCTGTACACAGTCCGCCATGTTTATCTCCTCACCAGAGCATTTAACAGCAGCATTCAAGTAAGAAATTTGGTTCCACTTTATATTAAGTGGCCTTAACTACTATGTACTTAATCAAAAAAATAAGTACAATGTACTTATTGGGTTCATATTGAATTGCAAAACACTTTTGCTGCTATTGAGGTGGATACTGGTAAGGTTAGGGAAAGCTTTGGTGGTATGGGTAGGTTTAAGGGTAGGGGTAAGGTGTAAGGAATGGGTCAACAGTGTAATTATAAATGTAATTACAGAAATTAATTACAGATGTAATTACATGCAGGTGTTTTTAAAATATAAGTACAATGTAAAATCATGTATGTACACAATAAGTGCATTGTATCAAATGATTAATTTAAATGTAAGTACATAGTAGATAAGGCCACAATATAAAGAGGGACCGTTTGATTCATATACAGTTGTTAGGAACTGTATATTATGCTGCTGTCACTTTAATACACAGATCTTATGTACACATGCAATTTCTTTACCAACTGTGTTTATGTGAACTTTGTAGTTTAAGCGCAATAAGATGTAAAAGAGAACTTTAATACTCACGGGACATGCCGTCTGATAGACAGCTTTCCGTGCACGTGCTTCAAATGTGTTAGAAAATCATATATCAGAAGTTTAGACTGATATGGCTTTTTCTAATAAAGAATCTTTGTGGTATTTTGAGCTGAAACTTTACAGACACATTCTGGGGACACCTCAGACTTATATTGCATCTTGTAAAAAGAGGCATAATTGGTCCCCTTTTAAAGTTTAAACAAACCCCTTAACCATGAGCATCAGTAAAAGTGATGCTTGCCATGCTACTAACAACTATCTCAACTTTGTTGGGAAGAAATGCACCTGTAGTATCAAAGGCTCTTTGTCTTTTTTTTTTTTTTTAAGACAGTGTCTGTTGATGAAAACGACACTGAGAAAATTAAATCATCGATCTTCTTTCCCTGCATTGAGCTAATGGTTGCCCTTGTAAATACATGTGATTGTCTAGAGGATTCACATTGTGTGGTTAGAGGAGTTAGATTTATTGAGGCTGGGTAACACTGAAATACTTTTTTTTCTTGGCCTTTTTTTCTTGAGAAAACACTGGGGAAGAGCACTAACATGAACAAACTAGAGATGCACCGATAATAAATTTCTCTGCCAATGTCGATTATTAAAATGATCCCAAAACAATGCTGCAAACTATACAGGAAACCCTTACATTTAGTACATTACTATAATATTAGAGGTTCAAATTAACAACAGAGCCCAAACTATTATTTTCAACTGCTATTTATTTTCAGATATAATTACACCCAAATAAAAACTGAAATGTTTGTATGAAACTCGGTTACACACAAGGTAAATTTATTGACATCTTTCTGCAGTTGAAACACAGATTAAGTGATTACATGAGACATAATTAATTTCGGTAAGTTGTTCTGTATCTGTCAACATACCTTCTGATGTTCATGCATGTTTTGTTCATGCTGTAACTAAAGTGGAAGAAAAGACTTCAAGGCTTCGCAATGTTGTTACAGTGATCTTTCATGTCACATTTGCAGCATCAAAACGTGATAAAAATGGACAGAATTTGAAAGCTGACACTTTGTTTCTTATTAGAAGTAACAAAGCGCTCTTTGTGATAATTGGACGGGGAGCATGCTACAAATAATGTTTGGCGTAGCGAAAAAAACGCAGATCTGGCAAACCTGATTCAGTCAAATAGAGCCTCCTTTAACTATTCTTTAAACTGTTTTAACTGTTAATGCGTTATTGTGACATTCATTTGACCTGAATTCAACACAGGAGAGACTTTCTTCACACACAGCATGAGTTGCAGTCTGAACACACTTTTCCATCAGCCCCAATCATCGGCTGTTTTTAAACAATCTGCCTTTTATCGGCCGATACCGATTATTGGCCGATACATCTGAGCATCTCTAGAACAATGAACAGTTGTATTTTTATCAACTAACAATTACAAAGATTTATAAAAAAAAAAAATAAATAAATAAAAAAAAAAAAGGTAACTAATGTATTGCACATTGTTAGTTAATTAATGCATTCACTAATGTTATCGAATGGGAACTTATTGTAAAGTGTTACTGAATAAATCTAGCTTTAAGTGCAATAAAAGGAAAACAGTTGAAAAGCTGTTAAAAGTGATGGCTATTTTATTAAATGATTACATCTCTGTAATATCTTCTGTGGTTGTCTTATTAGCTACGGTCTTTTTCATAAGCTTCAGGCAAAACTGAATTCACAGAGCTGAACGACGTGAACACTCATATGATTCATCTAGAAATGCAGCGCTATATAATTTTAAGATGTCAGCTCTGTGTCTGACCCACTGCTGTCATTCTTCCACTTCATTTGCATCGGTGACCAAAGAAATTATATAAAGTTTTGAACAAGCCATTCAATATTTAGATCTTTTTTCTTGTATACATGTAAGCTAACACCATATTAGACATTTTTTTTTCCCCCATTTGCTTGAGAAAATATGAATGGTGCTTGTCAATGCAAAAATGCTAGGGTGATTGATTAGGGGTGTCAGACAAAATCAATCAAACACATAAATAGTACCCTTCTCAGTTTTATTTATTTATTTATTTATTTGTTCAACAATTTAGGGTACAATTTATGTCCATTGCACAAATGGCATGAGTTTTGCACCAAAGTTGAATACTTTGGGATAGGGGTTTGTTCGAATCACTAACCCTGAATATGAGCAACATTAATGCTTGATTTACTGTAGCATGTACCAATAAAATGAGATCACAGAAGTGTGGTCTAGAATAAACTGCAGTGAAGGGGAAAATCAAATGGAGAGCAGAAAAAGTAAGAACAACTTCCTGTTGTGATGTTGATTTGCAGGGAGAGGTACATCTGTTACATGCAGATGTTTGATTCTGTGAACATATTTGGTTCCATCCGGTAGATCTAACTGTTAATTTCTGTGAAATAATTATGGCACATTTGTTTACCAACACATTTGGAAGAAAGAATGCAGCACTTCTTCCCCTCCTAGCTGTGATGAATTCATTCGTATCATATATGAGAAATGACAAATATGATGTCCTGGGATGATATATTGGCTCCAAAACCTACATGGGCATTATAAGCACACTCACAACACTAAGGCTGTTCCAAAACGTATAGGCAGCAACATTTTGTTGTCTTCTTTACTCTTAAATATAATTGTTCTTTCGGTATATATGGTTCCATGAGGAACCTTTAACATCCATAGAACTTTTTTCATCGCACATAAGGTTCTTTATAGTGGAAACATGTTCTTTAGAATATTAAAAGGACGTTCTGATTGTAGCTGTGATTTTGTTGTGTATCGTGGGTTTTGTGATAGCAGAGATGGAATGTAGACGTATACTGTAAGTTATGCAATTGAAAGAGCAAAAAGGAGGGCTAAGAGGGGAAATCTCCTACGACAACTTGCAGTGCTACATATCATCGAGGCTGAGAAAAGAACACAACGCCGCAGACAGAGGTGACAGGTAAATGCCGTTAACATTAGCTTTCTGTATATTTATGTCTTATCGCTGTTTACCATGTACGTGGAGTAAGTATATATAAACTGTGTGTTTACACAGCTTTTTAAAAATGGTTGGTGCCGGTGTTTCGTATAGCATGCGTTCGTCCAATCAACGTACACTTGTGTCATTGGTAGTTCCAATCAGTGTTGGGGGTAATGTATTACAAGTAATACAAGTTATGTAATCAGATACCTTTTTTTTTTTTTTTTTTTTTTAAGTAACTAGTACAGTAACACATTACTTTTATATTTACAACAAAATATCTGAGTTACTTTTTCAAATAAGTAACGCAAGTTACTTTGTTTTCCATTTATTGACTACATTTTTTGACTGCCTTTGCATTTACTTCAGCCTGAGGCTTATTCATTTTGCATTTGGTATGGAAGGGCCTTTACATTTGCCAAAAATAGAATTTTTTTGTTGTTATAAAAACAAACAAATAAACAACCTAGCCCAGATGAGTAATGCAAAAGTAACGTAACGCATTACGCAATTAGTTTTTTTTTTTGTTGTTTTTTTTTGTTTGTTTTTTTAGGGAGTGACGCAATATTGTAATGCATTACCTTTAAAAGTAACTTTCCCCAACACTGGTTCCTATTTTGCGGGAGCTAATTTTGTACCCCTAAAAATCATTCCTATAACTTAAATAATTCCCAGTTCCTGCAGTGCGAACACAGCAAAAAAATGTGTTCTTTCATGATAGAATGTAAGAAAACTTGTTTTAACCAAATTCTAATGCAACATTGCATGTATCGCAGAGAAAGCAATCAAAGAAATCACTATATATATTTAGTCTGAATAAAAATTGAATAATTACCTCAATATGTACTTTTTATTATTATGCTTATTAGAATGATTGTTATATCAGTTGGTAGTATACAGCAAGACAGGATTTGAAACAGAGCCATTTTTAATTTATGCATATAAACTTTGACTCCAGGATCAAATGTGTTGTTAGTTTAGATGAAAATGATACAGTCACCTTTAAAAAACAAGTAAAAACCAAAATTAAAGTCATTCTGTTGAACCTTGGGTGTGGATAATAAATGGTTTCCTGATTTTGAACATAGCTGTGTAATGGAAGCTTAATTGACCTAAATTATTTTACCTGGAATGAGGTTGCAACCCTAACTGTATTGTCTCATAAAAATGTCACGATTGTCATGTTCAAAGCTGGAGGACTCAATTGGTTTGACACCAATTCCACAGCAGACATGAAATATACGACAATACTTGTGAAAGACAGGGAAAATTAAAGTTGTACCTGTCCTTTAAATAGCATATGGTAAGCAGATTATGCAAATTATGAGATGGCTTTGTGGTTGGTTTAAGCAGTTGATTTGCTCCTGTGTGACAGGACCACATCCATTGATTGCCATGCTTCATTGGCCAACCTTGTTCTGGTGGTGTTTCATTACTGATCAGATAAATAATGAATGACCAACCCTTAGAATTGTGTCCAAGCCAGCAGCTATTCTCTCAACCTGCTCATGCAAAACAATGCCTGCTGTCTATAAACAATACTTCTCCTGGGACTGGATCAAATATAATTTCCCTTTCAAAATGGTTAGCGTCATGAGTTTCTACAAAGATGTAAATGAGCTCCAAATAATAAAATAAGAATAAAAAAAAATGACCCAAACACTTTTACTTTGCAATTTGCAGTTAGTTGCAAACTATCTCTGTCTAGATTTTTTCTACTGGGCAGCTTGCTTGTGTTGCTGTAGGCTTGAAAGCAATTGGAATTCAGCATTGCAGGTAAAAAGCACATATGGGGCTTACAAAAAAATGTATTGCCTCCAAACAAAAGACACTGAATTGTGATGCCAAGATTAGATAGTGGAAACGAGAAGCACACAATTTATTTCTTCTGTTATGGATATATGAAGTGCTCAGCAACAAACAAGTTCACTAGAATCATATAAAATAGCCTTGAGGTTTTTTTTTTTTTTTTTTTTTTTTTTTGCTTTAATTTATTTGAGCATTTCACGGTTCATATAACGTGGTATGTCATCAAACATTGCACCAATGCACTGCTGTGATGAATTCTTCGGTTGTGAGTCTTTGCATTCTGGTCTAATGTTCAGTGGAACTGGCAACTTTGCATATATACACATACATATTTGTACAAAACATCACATGAAATGGCATGATGTGGTGTAGATACAGTATGTCTCTATTTATCTCTTCCATTCTTGCTGGGTCAGTTGTTTCTCTTAGACATCCTGGGTGAATATACCTTAAAGAGATAGTTCACCCAAAAATGAAAAATATCCCATGCCATCCTAGGTGTATATGATATCTTCTCTCAGGTGAACACAATTGGAGTTATATTAAAACAACATACTGGCTCTTCCAAGTTTTATAATGGTTGCTTGAGATTTTGAAAAGTGCATCTATCCTTCATAAAAGTAAGGTCAGAGGTCACTAGACTCACGTACGGCCGTTGCCAGAAGCCAATTATTATAGTTTATAAAGTTTTAAATATGGATATTTTTCTTACAAAAACTCATTGCTTTGCTGGAGCCAATATGCATTACATGATGGATGGATGCACTTTTTTTGGTCTTCAAAATCTCAAGCTCTTAAGGTGGCCATATGAGAGAAAATCCCAAAGGAGATCACTGTAATATATGAATTGTTTCTCCAAGACAGCAAAGAGATTAAATGGAAAGCAAATGGAGACATTTGCCAAGGTTCCCTGCTTTTTTAGGTTTTTTTTTTTTGTTTTGTTTTGTTTTGGGTTTTTTTCGACTGATAAAAATAACCAAATTAATCTCCAAATGTATCTACTCTATATTTTCAAAAGAGAGATTTCTCAAGCTGTGTTTGGGTTTGACAACAAACCAAGTCTGCAAATAAAAGTTAGAGATTTCAATATAAAATCAAACATTATATTATAGTACTATCCTCACTTATTTTGCAATTCTATAACCCTTTTGTACACTCTTAAAAGCAAAGGTTCTTGGTATATTTTCCATTAAAGAACCATGGAACCTTTCCATTGCACAACAAGTGCTTTATAGTGAAAAAAAGGGTTCTTAGATTATTAAAATGTTCTTCACATTAAGGAAAAAAGGTTATTTTGAGAACTGTTTAATGAAACCCAAAATGGTTATTCTATGGCATTTCTGTGAAAACCCCCTTTAAAACCTTTATTTTAAAGATTGTATCTCAACAATCGTTCTCATTTGCTATATGAAAGAGCAAGCTTCGGGCAATGACATTGCACACTTTGACATTTTGGACAATCAGAGCATGACATTGTTCAGATTTTTTATTTTTTTTTAAAGTAGTAGATCTGAGAATATAGGGTCTATTTCTGAGTATAGAAAAAAACTCTTAAGCAAAGATCTCCAATTGTTCTATATATAATCTCCCCACTATAGGAGGAGAAACAATTGAGAGATCAAAAAGATCTCATTTGTGACATCTCTTTCCTATGCTTTGGGTAACCGTGTGAGAGAAAGACAAGAAAATTTGCTGTTTCAGGACAGATGTTCCCATATTCCCCTCCAAGGATGTGTGGAGTTGGTTAGACAGGCAGGGTGGGCGTAGACCTGAGGGATAAGGACTCACAGGTCGAGCTATAAGTGCGTATGCGTGTATATAGATAGATAGTTAAGTAGATGGATATTAGACCCTGCTTAAATGCATGAGAGCGCAATATGTAGGCTTCACTGGCTTTTAATGGACCACAAATTCTCTCCTCACTGTCAACCACACACTGCTTGCTAAAAATAGGAATGGGACAGTTTTTTTTCCCTTCTTTGTCCTGTCATCTAGCATGACATGCAAGCATTCATTTTCTCCGCAGTTTTTGTAATCTTTTAATCTAATTTTATTTATGCCCCCGCCTCCTTCCACTGCCGTTCTACCTGAATCCTCAAGAGAGTCGACGAAAATCATCTTTGTTGTTTTTACACGCCGTGTTTGCTCAGAGCTGTCAGCGCACGCAGCCTGTCGGTGTCACGAGGCATGCCGGACCACTCAATGTTTGATTTAATGTCAATACAATTGGGAAGCCTTTCATTCCTCGAAGATTCACTGGGACTCTGGGGTGTTTTATGTTTCAGTCAATTTGCATAGAACTGTGTTATGTCACTTTAAACGACATTATAACAAAGAATAGCATGTGGTTATTTTCCTTCAATGGAAATGTATGAGGAAGAGGTGGCTATTTCAAACCTCCAGGGATTATTTTTCATTTAAATATCAACTTTGTTATAGGCGGGTCTCATAAAAGATAAACATAAACAAATGAAACAATTGTTGACATATAGTATATAGAATTTAGAGCTATAAAATGAATGTGGATAGCAGATCAGATCATTTGGTCTTGGAAGACTTTTATGAGAAATGTTTAAGTTCATATAGAGATCTCTTACTTTTGATTGTAGACTTGAAGACATTGTCTTCATCAGTCAGATATTTCTCCTGAAATCCCTTTGGACAAGGACATCTTAGATTTTAGAAAAAAATTGAAAAAGAACTGCATTATTTTTTCAAGTCATGAGATAAGTTCAGTAATAAATAAAAGAAACCAAGGGTTATTCGCTGAGGAGTCTGAATGATAACCGAATAAGAACCAGTTATTGGCTCCTAACCTATACAAATAAGACAAAAAATATAGATCTACAGCACTAATGTGGAAGAACCTGTTCTTGCAAGAATGCTCATACTGAGATACCTGACTTGTGCATTGTTTACAGACAACACATTTCTCTTTCATTCAAATGAATTCTGAGGTTTGTTGGCATAATGAGAAGATTATAAGACACATCTTAAAGCACACTCATCCAGATGTTAGAGGTAACAGGGTCAGGAAAACCAGTCTAATTATGCAAAGAAAATTCTCTGCCGCTGTTAATTAAGCATCATTCAGTTTTTCATGGTAAAATATAGGCTATGCATGCATACAAATTATTTTGCTTTTTTTGGAAAAAAAATGGTGAAATCATTTGTTCAGTTGTTTGATTTACAAATTATGAGGCATATAAGCATAAGTCATGTTTCTTGATTAGAATTTAATTATCCCAGTAATTTCAAATACTTAATTATTTCCCTAATGTGATCTAATCACCACTATTATCATCACCATCAATGACGCAACCAAATTATTCATTTAGGACTATTACAGTGCTAGTTATAAAGTGTTCCACTCGCTGCTTGTATGCAATAATAAAATGCAATATGTTAGCAAAGCTTTTAAAGGCTTTAATAATTTTGCAACTTTCTGAATATCTGTATTTAGGCACAGATTAGAAGTTTTTTTGCTTTTTTTTTCCTCCTCCTAAATCATATCCTGATTAGTTCATTAGATTCAGCAATGTGAACTCCTTGCTGTTATTTTATGAGTTTGCTAACTGCACCTAGTAATTATCTTTCCTTCTCTCCCCTGTGTTGTCTTTTTAGATTCATGGAAGGGGGGAAAATGCTGGCCAGGATTGTTTTCGTTTGCTCCTTTTTTGCTGGTGCTAGTCTTGGAGATACTGAGCCCAAGGTGCTGTACGATGGAGCTTGCAAATCTTTGTGCACCTGTGAGGAGAAAGATGGACAGTTGTACATAAATTGTGAGGAAAAAAACATAAGTAAAATGTCAGACATTGAAGTACCGTCAGATAAACCTTTTCATCTAAATCTATACAAAAATGACCTAGTGGAGTTACTTGCAGAGGATATAGATGCTTTCAAGAATGCCATCACTTTACATCTCGGTGCCAACAGCATACAGGAGCTTGAACCTGGTGTGTTCAGTGCCCTGGGATCCCTGAGAAAGTTGCACATAAACAGCAATTTCCTTGTCATGCTGAAGGAGGACACATTTCAAGGCTTGGTAAATTTGGAATATCTTCAGGCTGACACCAACTTCATCCGTGTCGTGGAGCCTGGGGCCTTCAGCAAACTTGTCCGTCTTAAAGTTTTGATCCTCAATGACAACTCCATTGAGTTCCTTCCAAGCAACATTTTCCGCTTCGTGCCTCTGACACATTTGGATCTGCGTGGGAACAAGCTGCAGACACTGCCGTATGTGGGTTTCCTGGAGCATATTGGTCGTATCATGGAACTCCTGTTGGAGGACAACGACTGGGTGTGTAATTGCGAAATCTTACATTTAAGGGTCTGGATTGAGAACATGCGAGCGCAGTCATCCATCGGCGAGGTGGTTTGCAACTGGCCTGAAGATCTTAGGGGCATCAGTTTGGCTAAGGTCAAAAGGGATTTACTTTGCCCCTCTCATGCTGACATCAACCTCGAAGAGCCATCAAAATCTCTAGACATGGTTGTCACCCCATCCACTAAGGTTGTTCAGATCCCGAATGTCAAAGATGATGCAAAGATACCAACACCTGCAAACGGCCTAGGGTCGTTTTGCGTGTCAAGGTGCTCTTGTGACAGTACGGGTTTTTTAATGCAATGTGAGGACAGAGGCATTCAAAGGATATCTGATCTTGGCATTCTTGAACAAAGCCCAACCATGCTGGTTTTGACAGGAAATATGATACAAAGACTTTTCAAATATGACTTTGTGACGTACGACAGTTTGGAATTGCTCAATCTGGCAAACAACCAAATAGACTACATCGAAAATGAAACTTTTCTGAGTTTGAGCAATCTGAAAAAGCTGTACCTGAATGGCAACAGGATAGGGAAAGTCTCTGCGACAATGTTTCTTGGCCTTCACAACCTGGAATATTTGTACTTGGAGTATAATGTCATCAAAGAGATTGAGGCTGGATCGTTCAACCCTTTGACAAATCTCAAGCTCCTGTTCCTAAACAACAATCGACTCAACACTCTCCCTGCACAAATATTTCGTAATGTGCCATTGGTGCAATTGAGCCTAAGGAAAAATGTCTTTATGCACTTACCGGTGAGTAATGTGTTGGACCAGCTCAATTATTTGGAGCAAATATATCTTGAAGACAATCCTTGGGACTGCACTTGTGATTTGGTCAGCCTCAAACAGTGGGTGGAAAAGCTTAGCAAGGACATTGTGGTGGGCACCATCTTATGCCACACACCTCAAAAACTGTCTACCGCTGATGTTAGAAACCTGAAGCATGATGTTCTCTGCCCTGGATTGGTAACCTACGAGGCCACAGAGGGTGGTATCCCAGTCACGACTGCGCCGGAAGGCGGCACCAGCAGTTTGTTCCGGTCCCTGACAGATGCAGTGCCACTATCGGTGCTCATCCTCTGCCTTCTCATCCTTTTACTGACCGTCATTTTCTGTGCTGCCGGGATTGTCGTGTTTATGCTACACCGTCGGCGGAGACAGGCTAAAAAGAAACAGGCCGAGGAGCAACCTCGCGAGAGCAGTCCCATCCACTTGCACTACAGCATGTATGGCCAGAAAACCACCCACCACGTAACTGAAAGGCAAGGACCAAGCATGTACGACGAACCTTCCCGTAGCCCCATCGTTCAGGTCTGCAGGAACCCTAGTTACTGCTCTCAGCACAAAGAATACGAGTTAGATGACTACGACAGCGATAAACCTAAGCATATCTGCCATAGCATCCTTGACAAGGACAACGAATCCCTCCCTAACGTGAAGTTCAGGGCCGTCACCGACTACCCTGCTGAGTTTGTGAGTTTGAGAGATGCAAACTCCTTGTACAAGAACATCTTAGAAAGGGAACGGGAGCTCCAACAGCTCAGCCTCACCGAATACCTCAGGAAAAACATATCGCAGCTACAACCAGCTGTGGACATGCAAGTCCCCAACCACCACAAAGAGCTGAAACTAATGGAGACTCTTGTTTATACGAGGCCTAGGAAGGTCATGGTGGAACAGACTAAAAATGAGTACTTTGAGCTCAAAGCCAACTTACATGCTGAACCAGACTATTTAGAAGTCTTAGAGCATCAAACGACTTTCAACTGAGATAAGTACACATACTTTGATTTGACAAATGATACTCCAAGTGCCTTGACAGTCCATTCTGAGTTCTGATTTAGCCCGAGAGATATAATACAACAATGTCAGAGTAGAGGCAATTCTCATGATACAATCATTCGACGCTGACACAATGCCTAATTTCAGGTGGACCTTTAGCGTTAGCATGCTATTGGGCATTACAGATGATGGATTATACATTCTAACACAATTCCAATCACACAGAAAGAGTCACAGAGTTACATCTTTGGATAAGATTGGCTTTGATACCAGAACATTTGTTTTGCATTGTGGTTAATGTATTCTCTTTATGTTTGCTACATGGTAGGGGAGACTAGCATAGAGTCACTTCACATTTCTATCTGTGTATCTCTGTGTATTATTATGTACGTGACAAATCTTTAAGCTCTGTTTATCTGTAGCAATGGAAGAAAACATGTTTTCCTTCTTTTTTTCTGTCAGACAGAACATTTATGGTTAGTTAAAACATTCCCTAATTTGCTAAGCTTTGAATTAAACATGCCCAACACAGTTTTTGTTCATTAAATATTAAATAATGGTGGTACTTAGATCTCGAGATGTCTGAAAATTGCATTTATTAATAAGTAAGGCGTCATCAACAGCAAATAGCTTGCCAAGTGGCTATTGTTTTGACCCTGAGGTTAGACTTTATGACTTGGCTCATTTATCGTGCCTGAAATTGGCATCTCACCTGGAATTGTCAACACGCCTGGAGAGTTTGTTCAGAAATTATGTTATCCAGACCCACTTGCTCATTACCGCCACTGCTTCTGATATGGACAAAAACTCTGCTGGGTATCCTTGGTGAAAATGAAAAGAAAAGAATTGCACTATTTAAAATACCATTTAAAGGTGGTTGATGACAATCACGTTGTTGGGCCGCACAGTCTATGCCATTTTTTTCCCCATAGTAAAACCAAGTAGTGTAGCTTCTGGTTTGTAAAATAATGTTGTTTAAAGTTCCTTTCAACACAAATCATATCTGAAAATTTTCTTTCAGCATGACAGTTATGCAGGGTGTTTTATCTTCATTATGTGGCTGGAGAAGAAAAAGACAATATATATCTATATATGTATATGTATAGAGAAATTATGCACACAAATTATTGTGTTGAGCCTTGAAATGTTTTACTGTATGGAAGAGCACCATAGCTTTATTTTGTACAAGTGTGGATGATAGTTATTTATTCTGTATATTTGTACATAATTTAACATTTATATGTTTGTGTGCCTTCAATGTGGTACCAATTAAGCTGTAAATAAACAAATAAATAAATATATAAATTGAGAACATTGCAGATAAGTAAATTAAATAACAATGATGAAAAAACAATGGTGAACAATAGAAAAGTCATTATTTTATGCCAGTGGTTCTCAATAGGTGGATGACGATGTAAAAATGTTTGATAGCATCCCAGACAGTAGGGTGGAGGAGGAATGTTAATTGTGTTAATTGCAAATGATAAAATGAATTAACCATTCAATTGTACAAAGTTAGGAGGAAAACAAAGTAAATAACTTTTTCAGCTTTTAAAACGATTTCCAATTGAACTCCACAATATTTTGGTGCAAACACATCTGTCACTTGGTAGAAGCTAGTGAAATTAGACAGATGCCAACATGGAGAGATTGCTTGACATGTCCTCATACTCAAGCCAAGAGCAAATGTATATAAATTAAAAGAAAATATGTCCAAGACCACATAAAATATGGATTACACTGAAGCAAATCAAGTCGTGAACCACTGATCTATGATTTATACTTTTTTTCTGGTTTGTGAACTAACATACACTCAGCTTTTTATGAGAATAAACATATAAATGATGCTGAATTGTGAAAATATGATTTATGTAAGATTATTTCATGCCAAATAACAGTGAAATAGTTAATCACATCCAAACATCCTTCAAAAGTCTCTCATGTCAACAGAGTTTGTGAACTTGACAGTTTGCCATTGCGAAACATGATTCTGTCAGACCCCTGTTTCTCAAAAGAACCTTTCTTGAGTGTGCAAGCAGCGTGCAACATTCAGTTGAAGGCTTCTTTTCATCCTTTCCACACTTTCATCTTCCCCTTCTCCTTGCTTAAGTGGCTTTCCAATATTTTCCATTAACCATCAAATAGAATCATTCACATCAACCTGAGTAATTTCCGCCCTCCCTTGAGAAAAGGAAGTCACCTGGGCAAGAAAGACTAAGAGCCTTAAACTAAATGGATGGTTGCTAGAGGGACGGCCAATGACTTTTGACAAGTCGGTTGTTGCAACTTCCAGTAAAGTGCAAAACAGTGTTCATTTTCATGACTGGTTTTCTTTATTTTCAAGAATGTCAATTATTATGGTGTAAATATTTCAGCAAGGAAACAAAGCTTCTTCACATTGCTGGAAATGAGTATTGCTACTACCACTTACACTTGATAGATTTTAATGCTTTTTTTTTTCTTTGCATGCAAGGGTACACCAGACTGGGCACTGAGAGCTTGGCATCTACCATCTATTCTTTATTATGCCCTCTAAATATCAATTTTAGGCCGAGTCCTCTCCACTTCAGTGCACATACCTGATTTTATTTTTATCCTGAACTCACCTCACATTACAGAAAATCCTCTACAAAAGTTCTGCAGAATTGGATTGCAGAACCGACACAGGTCATTTATGTTGATGATATTCGAAGGGAACAGTTGTTCTACTGAAGACAGTGAGGTTTATCACAACCTTTTCACAATTTTGCAGATATTTCACATCCTGATTTGAACTCTCAATGGCTTTAAAACATCTTTTTTTTTTTTTTTACCTATAAGTTATACTTAATTTCACAGCAGAGCCATTCGAACATGGTATAGGTAGACCTTTATTTCAAATCGTCAGAAGCTCCATGACTTAACGGTTCTTTGTATAAGCACAGGAAGGTTTGTGTAAATGTCCAAGAGAACTAAATGAGAGTCATATGCAACTAGTGGGCTCTGCATGTAAGTCAGCAAATAGGCAAAGCGATATCTCCTTCTCTGGGGAGATCTTGAGTAATGAACTCGGCATGTCTTCCCTCACAATCTATAGATGAATCGTTCCTGTTGTATGTTGCCAACAAATCCATGTAACCTCTAATGCACATCAATGCATCTTTGATAGATTGGTAGTGGCAGGTCTGCTTTAGCTTATAATGTACTTTCAGACCTGCTTTTTAAGCATACCAATGTCTGGACCACATAGTGCTGCAAAAAAAAACAAACAAAAAAAAAAACAGTGTATTTGTGTATATATATATATATATATATATATATATATATTGTGATATCACAATATATATATTTGTGTGTTGTACATATCAAAGATTATATAACATGCATTTTTAATCAACTAAAGCAAAATATGACAAAAAAGTATTTACATATGTTTTGCTGTGGGCATTTTTAAATTTAATTAAAAAATACTTGTATTATTGATATGCAGTTTTAATATTGATATTAAACCTGAAGTCAGATGAATGGAATTATCTTAATATCATGTATTGTTAATATTGATGTTAAAATTATTATAATAAAATATAATTTAAAATAATGCAAAAAATTGGAATATATATATATATATATATATATATATATATATATATATATATATATATATATATATATATATATATATATATATAAACATAAGTAATTTTTGACAAGTAATGTTAATATTGATATTAAAATTATTATAATACAATATAATACACTTTAAAGTACTGTAAAATTAATGTCGTATGGGAAATATATATTTTTTTAAATTAGAATAATTTGTGAAACAGGTATTTACACTTGCTTTGCTGAGTGCATTTTTAAATCAAAACAATTATTAATATTTCTGTTGTATTGTGATTATCATGTATCGTTAATATTGATATTACAATTATTATGATAAAATATAAAATATACTGTATTTTAAAGTACTGCAAAATTAATGTCAAATAAATGGGAAATATTTAATAATAATAATAATAATTTTGTGCAATTTTGTTACACCTGCTTTGCTGTGTGCATTTTCAAATTAATAAAATTATTTAAAAACAATGTTGTATTGTTAATATTGTGTATTGTTAATATTGATATTAAAATTATTATAATAGATCTAATACTTTTTAAAAAGTACTAATAAAATAAAATATTTTGCAAGTATGTACATGGCCTTTGATGTTCAAATCAATGAAGTACTGAATGAGCATGGACTCAACTTAAACAGAAACAAATTAAAATATATAATATTGCTCTAACATGAATTAATAAAGCTCTAACAAGTTTTTATTTTTTTCTAAATCATGAATTGTTTGTAGGAGTTCATATTCAGTTCATTTACCAAAATATGGAAGAGCACACAGTACCAATGGATATAAGTCCCACAGAAGGCTAGTTTGCTAGTTGTGACCCATATACTGTAACTGTAGCCCTCATTTGACTCCTTTATAATAATAACACTTGCTTGAAGATGCTATGTGGATCAAGTCATGAAACATTTTATTTCTTGCAAACATCACTACTGCTCCTCTTCTCAATAACTGCATTCAGAAGTTGAGTCACGCAATGCCATGTTGTGACTGGTTCAGTGCATACTTTTAGAGATTATATGAGAATCAAAGCATCTTTTGGAAAAATCTGTCGTACGCGGCTGTGTAGTGGAGTAAAAAACAAGCCTTGAAGTCTGTTTTCCATCCCATTGGTGATAAATTGGAGTCCAATGAGTTCATCTCCTGAGGCAAATCTAAAAAAAAAAAAAAAAAAGAAGAAGCAGGAGGGAAAAAAGAGAGAACAAAACAACTGTTTCTTGCAACATGGTGAATATTCTGTCAGATGTCTGTAAGACTTGTTCTACTGAATGATGTTTAGAAATACAGTACTTATTACTCATGGCTAATTTGCTTGCTGTTTTTAATCACTGACAAAGTGGCAAACTAGTCTGATGGCGTAAGGGGCAAGTCATCACAAATGCCTGCTCTCATATTCCTTCCTGTCAGTCACAGCAGAGTTGCTTTGGGCTACCCCTCAAGTGTTTGACAGATTTCTCACCAGATCTCTTCCTCCATATCTGCCCAAGCCAAATGAGAAGCTCTTTGCTCCCAAATGTCATAGTCCTTACCCTTGACCTCTCAAGACAGGAGTTTGTCAAGTGACATCTGCTAATGGGTGGCTACTGGAAAAACCTGAACATGTCGAGCAACCTTTCCATCAAAATGACTGTCCTGCTTTTCAAAATACAGATTTTCTTCAGACAATGTAAACCACAGAATACCACAGTAATGACTAGAGAACATTGCAAACACCACATTAAGCTTTTGCAATATTAGCACACAAGCTAATTTGATAGAAATATATAACTTCATTAGACATGTTTTGAGCATGATTGAGTTCAGCGTAACAGATATGTTGATATGTGAATGCAATGCTATGGAAGCTTGCTTCCGCCACTGAATAAAAACATTAAAAAGGTAATTGCGACTTTTTTATCTCACAATTCTGACTTTTTTTTCTCAGCATTCTGACTTTTCTCTCAGAATTGTGAGATATGAACTCGCAATTCCGATATATAACGTCACAATTCTGACTTTTGTCTCTCAATTCAGACTTTTTCTAAGAATTGCGAGTTTTATATCACAATTCTGACTTTTTCCCAATCAGAATTGGTCTTTATAACTCACAATTCTGACTTTATATCTCACAATTCTGAGAAAAGAAGTCAGAATTGCAAGATATAAACTCACAATTGCGAGAAAAAAGACTTGTGAATTGAGAGACAAAAGTCCGAATTGAGAAATTCTGTATTTCTAACAGAATTATAACAGTCTTCATTTACTCCGACATCTCAGCTGCTGAAGACACAGTGGATTAGTTTTATTTTTTGAAGGGAATGCGCCACAGATCTAATATACACAAGCAATTTCTGTCCCTGCTGTTTACGGACATAACCGACTGTGTTTCTGAACTTTGTGTGTTTTTGACATAACCTTGAACACAAAAAGACATAAAAGAGAAGTTAGTTAAATACTCATGAGATGTGCCATCTGAAAGCCAGCTTTCTGTGTGTGCTTCAAATGTATGCACTCAGAAAAAATGATAAATTTGAAGTTTGAACTGATATATCTTTAATACACATGCAGATAATAAACTTATATGATGAAAAATAACTGAATGTGTTGCTAGCATTTAGAAATGGTATAATAAATGATCTGTGGGGTATTTTGAGCTGAAACTTCACAGACACATTCTGGGGACACCAGAGACTTAAATTACAACTTGTAAAAAGGGCCATAATAAGCCACCTTTAAGTAGTATAACACTGAAATAACACTGATGCCATGGTATTCTGTGTGGCTACTGAAGTATTTTGGTTGTTGGAAAGGTTTTCTTGTGATTTCAAAAGGTATTTCTTGGGATTTGTGTGTTTCTAGTGGGTATTTCTAGGTTTTTTAGAATGTTGAATGATTTATCTGTGGTTGCTAAGGTGTTGCTGTATTGTTGCTAAGGATTTAGCATGTTGACATAATGCTATGATATGCTGCATGGCTGCATGAATTCTGGTTGATATAATGCGAATGCTATGGTATTCTTTGTGATTGGTAAGGAATTTTGGTGGTTTTGACACATAAAATTGTTAAAATGACCCATGTTTGGGTCAAAATTAACCAAGAGTTGGGTTTATCCATATTTGACCCAAAAATGGGTTGAAACAACCCAGCATTTTTCAGAGTGTAGGATGTTCTTGTAGTTACTAGGGTGTTGCTAGGAGCTTGCTATGATACGGAACATCCGAAGAAGTGTTAATAGTATCTCATTTCACAGATAATTTGTTTCTGTATTTTTTTCAATATAAAAATGCTGATACAATGTAAAGTATTATCTCTGGCTCTTGTTTTAAATTATTTTCTTCTATTATTATGCTTGTTGTTGTTATCTGTTACCATTGTACAAGCAGTTACCGCCCCTCCTCCACTGTGATTGGATGGCTGGTTAAATAGTGACAGTGATGAGCACTGTGTTTTACCCAAAATTAAACATTCTTCAACTCTTAGTGACTGGCAGTGTTGCCAAGTCTGTGGTTTTCCCATGGAATTGGGCTATTTTAACACTGTTGCCATGAGTTGTTTTTCATGTCCGTGAGTTGAAGCGACCCCAAATGACATGGTATTTAGCCCCTGTAATGTGAATTTTACCGTGGGAACCCGGTCAAAAATGTGGAGACCCTCGGTAAATTGGCCGGGTTTTGTTGTGAAAACCTGGCAACCCTGGTGACCAGTAAAAAAAAACCCTGCAGAGCATTCAGAGCTCAGCGTGAAATACGTAAGCCTCGGGAAAAAAAAAAGCGCTTTGGTCGACACACGGCCTAAGTAAATCCACTTCACCAGCTAATTACTCCAACAGCGATGCCAAAGGAATATACAGAGCTACCGCAAAGACGGAAGCTCAAACACAACATTTTAAAGATGGCTGTGTGATTGTTTCACACATAAGGTCTATCACTTCATCTTTTGCTCTTGCTCTCTCCGTTAGATACATTAGTATTCAAGGTCATCTGTAACTAACAGATTGTATCTCGTTCCCCCTGAGACAGCTGATGAGTTTCTACTCTAGATGTGCCGTCTTATGAATGTAATTGATGCAGTCCTCTTTCAGGGAGCATGTGTTAACATTAGCTTGACACGTTACCTGTCCTGTTCTTGTTTGCCATGGGGAGACATGTATTATGGCATGCATTTTTTTTTCCTTTGTCAGCAGGCAGCTTATTTAGGAATTCAATGCCCACCTTGACCCATGAACCACTGCTGCCATGCGCTTTTTGCTACATAGTATGTTGACAGTTGATGAGAACTGTCCTTGCATATGAATCACAAATGCAAATAGTGCTTGTATGGGCAAAACTTGTTGCCATGATGCAAGGTTGTTGTGGCCGGTTGCCAGGCTGTTGCTATGTGGTTGCTATTGATGCTTACTAGGGTGTTCAGTGTTGTAGTTTTAGGTTGAATGATTCCACTCAATCGGTCTTTATGAATAAAAAAAATGAAAAAAATAAATAAATAAATAAAATTAATAATAATAATAATAATAAAAAAATAAATAAATATATATATATATATATATATATATATATATATATATATATATATATATATATATATATATATATATATATATATATATATATAAATAATTGCTCATTGCTCACTGCTCACAATCATACCTGTTGAGTTTGGAGAACACCTGAAAGAGATCAGAGACCATTCCTTCATGCAGAATCCCTCCAGATCCTTCAGATTCCCACATCCATGTTGATGAAACAACAAAAAATGAGCTTTTTAGCAGCAAACACTCAAGATTGGTTTGGTGCATATAGGAATAAAAAGTACCCCATATGTACAATGGAATATACTGCTGGATCTGTAATGTTGTGTGCCCATTTTTCTTCTGGAGGTCCTGAACATCAAATACCAACAGATAAAAAAAATCAAAACCTGACCGCTTCTGCTAGAACTCTTATAATGGGCCGTGGTTGGATCTTCCATCAGGACAATGATGCGAAACAAACATCAAAACCAACACAAAAATGTGTCACTGAGCATAAAATGAAGCTTCTGCCATGGCCATCCCAATTGACCGTTCGCAAAGACCCGCCTCCTTTAGTTACTGTTGCTATGTCCGACAAGCCCTGCTGTGCCACACATTCTCACGGTGAAAAATACATCACGGAGCAAAGAGGACACTGACAAGACAGAGCAGGTTACTTTTGATATGAAACAAAGTCTCAAAGACTCTAAAATTTTTTAAAGAAATTTAAACAATAAATACTGTTTTGTGGCTCTGTAGCACCTCAAGCAGCTCATGAACCAATCAGCTCTTCTTACTAGTTAATTTATATCAATAAACATGAATGAACCACATTTCAACAAAGGAAAGATGTCAGTACACATAATTTTTCAAGTTCAATTCCACCAACGTTCTATCGAACTAACTCCCCTGACTGCTTTGTCGGACATAATGGCGGATTCGGCGTTATGATTGGTTAAAACGCCTGTCAATCAAACTCCTGGCAAAGGGTCAATTCCCTGACTTGAACCCTACAGAAAATGAGTGGGGTGAACCGAAGAGAAGAAGCATCAACATGGAGCTGGGAATCTGGAGGATCTGGAGAGATTCTGCATGAAGGAATGGTCTCTGATCTCTTTCAGGTGTTCTCCAAACTCATCAGGCATTATAGGTGAAGACTCAGAGCTGTTATCTTGGCAAAAGGGGGTTGCAAAAGTATTGAATAAAAGGGTATGATTAATTGTGAGCAATGTGTATTAGAGAAAAACATTCATTTCATAATGAGATTTCCCCATTTAAAATTCTTATTCACCAATGAACAGTTGGATTTTTGTAAAGTTTTAAAATAAAAGATCAATATATATATATATATATATATATATATATATATATATATATATATTACACACACACACACACACACACACACACACACACACACACACTACTGTGCAAAAGTCTGAGGCACGTCAATATTTTCACCACCCCAAAAATGGTTTTAAGCCAGTTATTTGCTGTATTATTTGCTGTAGTGTGTCAGTAGGAAATATCAGTTTACATTTCCAAACATTCATTTTGTCATTAATTGTAATAATCCAGTGAGAATTTTGAATATACAAGGAGTCTGACAACAGCCGGTGCTCCACACAGTGATCTGATCTCACCATCATCGAATCTGTCTGTGATTACATGAAGAATCAGATGAAACTGAGACAGACTAAATCCAGGAGAACTGTGGCCGTGTGTCCAAGACGCTTGAAGAAACCTGCCTGCAAAGATACAGTACTGTGAATAGTTTAAGGCACTTGTGTAAAAATGCTGTAAAGTGATTTAATAAAATAAATTTACAAATCATTATTCAAGTTTAATATCCCTCAGATGCAATAAATCTCACAGTGATAAAAAGTTCAGACGAGAAGATAAGATTAATGAGAGCATAACCATTAAATAAATCTGTTGAGATGAGATTTAGTGACATCTATGGTCAAGGCAAAAAGTAAAAGGAGAGAGAGTGACATCTAACCCCAGAGGCCTGAGCAAACGAATAGATTAAAGGGGGGGAAAAAATGCATAAAATAAAGTAGCTCACTCAGTCAGGTTTGACAGAGTAACAAGGCCGCTCACAAAACCAAAGGGTCAGCAATAAAGCCCACCGACCTTTAACCTCCATTCCACTGCAGAATTCCCCAGATTTAAAGGGCAAGTGGGCACACGCTTAAGCGACCTCTCTTGAACTCTATGCTGTCACCCACTTCGTCTGGAGTTTTCGTGGTAGACTGGCCTGTCAGTCTCAGTTTGAGATCAGCACTGGACACCAATGTCAGTCTCAGAGCTTCTTTTTAATTCACTACTGAGTCTGGCCCACTCACAACGCCTGCCTGACCAGCCCCACGGCTATTTTTAGCTGCTTCACTGCACCTCCAAAATGAGCACCAGCCTTTTCTTTTTTAGATTAGGTGGCTTAATGCAGCCTCCTCTTTTGATAGTTTAGGAAAGGGGGGTGATCAATTCATCTTGCATATTACGCAATCATCCAGTGCACTTGAACTAACTTCGTGGGCTCACGACTTTGCTTCTCATGTCACATATAATTTCCTCTAACCCTATCTTGATTCATTGCCTTGGCTTTGGTTCTTTTCATACTTTTTTCCTTCCCTAGCTGTATTTTTTTTTTTTTTTTTTGCTCAGCAATAATTCCTGAAACTTCCATTTCTCCGGGTACCTGACAGGGATAATCTCAGGATTAAGGCTTAAAGTGTCAGTGATGTCAACTGTCAAAATTCTCCTGTAGTTACAAGTGTAAACGTATGATTACCTTTCGTCTGAGTTACCAGTGTAAACACAAAGGAGTTATGAAAGCCAGAAGGAGGTGGGACTGCATGACAAGACGAATGTGAGTTTTCTTGCTGGGGTGTGTCCTTTGTTGAGTTCTCGCTACATGGCGAATGTAACTGTTGCTTATCTCAAAAGTTTGGCGGCATGCGTCTGGACAGTGTCCAAAAGTAGGTGCATCCTCAGAGTGTGTTCTTGAAAGATTAATGTATATTGTGATTTAAATTAATGAAACAGGAAGATCAGGTGCATTCAACCTATCACATGATGCAGATGACACAAGTTTGAATCATTGCTACATTTCTCTACACCATCCTGTCATCCTGCTATGAATAGAATAACACTGGCAAAAGGAACATATGCATATATTTAGTTATTTATTTGTTTGTTTTTGGTCAACAAGCAAGGAAAAGCATGAGACTTACAGGTACATACATACAATTGTGCATATGCTTGAACACATACATAACCATACAAAATAAAATAATTACAAGATCATTCAAAAAAAGAAAAAAAAAAAAAAAAGAAAAGAAAAAACAAGATGTTTACACTCTTATTGACCAAAAGGTGTAGGCTGAAGTTAAAGCTTATTATGGCTACCCTTAACTCCACAGAAGCAGCACTAATTGACATTAATTTAATATGACAATATAGGATATTCTCAATGTGTATTTAGAAAAACATGCATTATTATTATTATTATTATTATTATTATTATTATTATTATTGTTGTTGTTATTATCATCACCACTACTACTAACATTATCATCACTATTCAGTATATCTTTTCATTACCAATCCTTTATAAAGTATTTTAAACTGTGTTAATGAAACAGCCTTTTTTAACTCATCAGGGAAGCTATTCCAAAGCTGAACCCCTTTTTTGATGGGCAGTTTTCTTCTTAAATTAGTTCTACAATATGGTATATTAAACATATATGTCCCTCTAAGGTCGTAATTACTGTCTCTCAAGCTGAACATAGCTTGCAAGGGCTGAGGGAGGATGTGTTGTCTTGCCTTATACACAAGTTTAGCAGTATACAAATCTACCAAATCGTAGAATTTTAATGTTTTCAAATGGGTAAACAAGGATTCGTTGGGGTATTATATTAAGAATGTGTAATTATTCTGATGACCTTTTTTTTTGTAGTAGAAAAACTGGAGTAGTTCTAGATTTCTAAGTATTTCCCCAGATTTCTATTCCATATGGACTTTTGTTCAAAGCATATTGCAATTTATATAAAATGTTTCTATGATATTCAGCCATCCTAAAAATCTAATATTAGTCATCTTTTGAACATTAATCAGCATGCTCACTAAGCCAGAGCACAGAGCATCTATTAAACTGTGGAGGGACACGTCTATATGTTTGTGACCCGTACAGGGCGTTATGTTACGCAGGTGTGTGACCAGAAGGGCTGCTGGCAGCCGTCTGTTAAAGCACAACAAAAGGCACGAGCCCTGCGGGGTTCCACACACCAAACCACAGCCAAACTAAAATGCTATATGAGATCAGAACGACATTCCTATGTCACATGACACTGACAATCTGCGTAGGATTGTACATCAAACAGAAGGACACATTCCGCCCTGAAAAGGAAAGAGCTGTGATAATTGCTGATAATGTGATGAAAATTATCAGCGCACATGTGTGTGCATGCCATGTCAAATCCAGGTCACTGATTACTCTGATGTAAGAGAACAAAGTGAAGCACACGTAACTATATATTAGTTCAACACCTTTTTTTTTCAATAGGCGTTGGGTCGGCACAGATTATTTATTCTGTTTAATCTTTATAAATGGCATTATGTGATTCAGTCAAGAAAGCTTTTATGGGGGGAAAGGAGTCTATGGCACTCCTGACATTGACATAGGATTTTAAATACTAATTTTCCTCAATGAACTCACTGTCCACAAGCTTTTGAACAGCTTAAAGGAACACTCCACTTTTTTTGAAAATAGGCTCATTTTCCAACTCCCCTAGAGTTAAACAGTTGAGTTTTACCGTTTTCGAATCCATTCAGCCGATCTCCGGTTCTGGCGGTACCACTTTTAGCATAGCTTAGCATAGTTCATTGAATCTGATTAGACCGTTAGCATCGCGCTTAAAAATGACCAAAGAGTTTTGATATTTTTCTTATTTAAAACTTGACTCTTCTGTAGTTAAATCGTGTACTAAGACCGACAGAAAATAAAAAGTTGTGATTTTCTAGGCTGATATGGCTAGGAACTATACTCTCATTCAGGCGTAATAATCAAGGATCTTTGCTGCTGTACCATGGCTGCAGCAGTGCAATGATATTACGCAGCGCCCGTGAGCCCCTGCTTGCACAGGGAACGTGCAACCATGGAGATGTTTGTGAGAGACACTGTGTAATATCATTGCGCCTGCTGCAGCCATGATACGGCAGCAAAGTTCCTTGATTATTACGCCTGAATGAGAGTATAGTTCCTAGCCATATCAGCCTAGAAAATCGCAACTTTTCATTTTCTGTCGGTCTTAGTACACGATTTAACTACAGAAGAGTCAAGTTTTAAATAGGAAAAATAGCAAAACTCTTTGGTCATTTTTAAGCGCGATGCTAACGGTCTAATCAGATTCAATTAACTATGCTAAGCTATGCTAAAAGTGGTACCGCCAGAACCGGAGATTGGCTGAATGGATTCGAAAACGGTAAAACTCAACTGTTTAACTCTAGGGGAGTTGGAAAATGAGCCTATTTTCAAAAAAAGTGGAGTGTTCCTTTAATGCTTGCATACACTGGTAAATAATGCATGGAAGCATTGAAAATGCATTGTTGTGGGGCTAATGTGGTTTGGTACTTGTCATCTATTGCTGTCTTTCTTCTAAAAACAGTGTAGGTGTAGACGTCAGGGTTGGGTGAAATTTAGAATTTAAGAACTGTTCCTGAATTTATGATTGTACGGTGGCCGAGAGAGCTCAACGCGCTGCAAATAAAGAAAACATCTTCATCAGTTTGACAACACACGCGCTGCAAACTCCACAACACTTACAAATAGTGAAACGCGCTGCAAATAAAGAAAACATCTTCATCAGTTTGACAACACATGCGCTGCAAACTCCACAACACTTACAAATAGTGAAACGCGCTGCAAATAAAGAAAACATCTTCATCAGTTTGACAACACACGCGCTGCAAACTCCACAACACTTACAAAAAGAAAAACGCGCTGCAAATAAAGAAAACATCTTCATCAGTTTGACAACACATATGCGCTGCAAACTCCACAACACTTACAAAAAGAAAAACGTGCTGCAAATAAAGAAAACATCTTCATCAGTTTGACAACACATATGCGCTGCAAACTCCACAACACTTACAAATAGTGAAACGCGCTGCAAATAAAGAAAACATGTGGAGTTTGCAGCGCGTGTGTTGTCAAACTGATGTAGATGTTTTCTCATTTGCAGCGCGTTGAGCTCTCTCGGCCACCGTATGATTGGCCAGATTTTGAATTGAATTTTATTTGCAGGAACTGGAATTAAAGTAGTGGCATTCTGGGAACTGAAGTGATCCACATTGGTCCAACATTTATATATGGCATTCAAATAAGTTTATGTTTTTGTCTATCTGTCTGTAAGGTCTACAACATATTTAGCAACTAAAAAGTATTCTTAATTCTTAAAATTATTACAGGAGTTCAAAATTCACTTTTACATAGAGTTTTAACAGTGATGTGTGCCCATAGTTTGTGTAAACAACCAGATCACAATGGTAAAAATCCACCCACACATTTTTTTTTTTTTTTTTTTTTTCATAAATCAGAAGCAATGTCTGAAAATACACTGGTCCAGATTTCCCCCTTTTGTTACATCACAGTATGGACAAGCCCCACCCATGACTGGTGACGATCATCCCTATTAGCATAGATCCCACCCTGAGTGAGCCTCACATAGTACACCATGTTTATATCCACAATATAGCACATTTTGATACAATAGCAATGAACATAAAAGTCCCCGGGATCTGAGCCACTGAGGACATAGTGGATGACTTTCATTTATGAAGGAAATGTGCTGAAGAAATTAGGTAAAGTCTTATATGTTTGTGCAAATAATTGCACATTATAAAGTTACCATTGTCTCTGAATGTATTCACAGATGCCAGACCAAATGCATAAGGCAAATATTATGTCATATCATGGCATGTCATAAAAGAAAGATGATTATAAAAATTATAAATGCAATTAAAACGATACGCCTATCTCTATGCAACATATATTCTCTGGCTCTGTAGGCATCCTACTACAGTTCCTACATGAGCATCTGTACAAAATTTAGATCATATAGATGACGGAACATGCTAATCGATAAATTGAATAAAGTTATCTCCACAACAACTACATAAATTCATCAACTAACCATTCAGAAAGTCCTGTTGTATTCTAACTTCTTCCTCCGTTTCTCTATCAGTGCCCGGCTCCGGTTTGAACTCTGTTACTGACAATTTCTGACATTTTGGCTGCGTGAGATTCTCTAGTTTTGTTGTTGCTGGAGTATCTGAAGCACAAACTGTAAAGGCTCCACCCTCTTCTGGATAGGGGGCTGGAAGCAGCAGCTCATTTGAAAGCTATAATAAATGGTATGTGGGGTATTTTAAGCTGAAACTTCACAGACATATTCTGGGGACACCATATACATCTTGTAATAGGTCCCAATAGTAGAGTGAGTGGGTGAGTGAGTGAGTGAGTGAGTGGGTGGGTGGGTGGGTGAGTGAGTGAGTGAGTGAGTGAGTGAGTGAGTGAGTGAGTGAGTGAGTGAGTGGGTGGGTGGGTGAGTGAGTGAGTGAGTGAGTGAGTGAGTGAGTGAGTGAGTGAGTGAGTGAGTGAGTGAGTGAGTGAGTGAGTGGGTGAGTGAGTGAGTGAGTGGGTGGGTGAGTACAGTGAGTGAGTGAGTGAGTTAAGTAAGTGAGTGAGTGGGTGGGTGGGTGGTTGAGTGAGTGAGTGAGTGGGTGGGTGGGTGAGTGAGTGAGTGAGTGAGTGAGTGAGTGAGTGGGTGGGTGGGTGAGTGAGTGAGTGAGTGGGAGGGAGGGTGGGAGGGTGAGTGAGTCAGTGAGTGAGTGGGTGGGTGGGTGAGTGAGTGAGTGAGTGGGTGGGTGGGTGGGTGAGTGAGTGGTTGAGTGAGTGAGTGGGTGGGTGGGTGAGTGAGTGAGTGAGTGAGTGAGTGAGTGGGTGGGTGGGTGGGTGAGTGAGTCAGTGAGTGAGTGGGTGGGTGGGTGAGTGAGTGAGTGAGTGAGTGGGTGGGTGGGTGAGTGAGTGGTTGAGTGAGTGAGTGGGTGGGTGGGTGAGTGAGTGAGTGAGTGAGTGAGTGAGTGAGTGGGTGGGTGAGTGAGTGAGTGAGTGAGTGAGTGAGTGAGTGAGTGAGTGGGTGGGTGGGTGGGTGGGTGAGTGAGTCAGTGAGTGAGTGGGTGGGTGGGTGAGTACAGTGAGTGAGTGAGTGAGTTAAGTAAGTGAGTGGGTGGGTGGGTGGTTGGTTGAGTGGGTGAGTGAGTGAGTGGGTGGGTGGGGGGGTGAGTGAGTGAGTGAGTGAGTGGGTGGGTGGTTGAGTGAGTGAGTGAAAAAACACAAAGATCCAGTTAACACCAAGTTGCGCTTAAAACACTCAGAACTTCTGAAACAATACAAAAACACACTGAGACAGAATAAACTGGATTATTATAACAACACGCTTCAAAAGATTGAAAACACAATTGATCAGGGCCAGTTCTGGAGCATGTGGAACAGTTTGAACACCACAAAGCCACAAGAACCAGCCATACAAGATGGTCAAATTTGGAAAGATTATTTCGAGAACCTCTATAGCCATCAAACTGACCCTTTAAGTAATCCCAACCAATTAAAAGTCCTAGAAAAATTTAACGCTCTTAAGTCATGCATCAAAAACAACCAAAATCCACTAGATTATCCAATAACCCAACAAGAACTTAGTGGACAACTGAAATCTCTCAAATCTAATAAATCCTGTGGCCCTGACAAAATAAAAAAATGAGATGCTAAAAAAACAGCTCTCCTGAACTTCAGAATGCATTGCTCAAACTCTTTAACTTGATTCTGAGTTCAGGTGTATTTCCAGAGGTCTGGAATACAGGGCTCATTTCTCCCATCTTTAAAAGTGGAGACAAAACAGACCCTAATAACTACAGAGGAATCTGTGTAACCAGTAATTTGGGAAAAGTATTTTGTTCTATAATTAACTCTCGGATTTCATTTTTCTTAAAGCAGCACAATGTCATCAGCAAATCTCAAATTGGCTTCCTCCCCAAACATCGAACCACTGATCATATTCACACACTACACACATTAATAAACAAACATGTACACCAAAAAAAAGAAGGAAACATATTTGCATGCTTTGTAGATTTCAAGAAAGCTTTTGACTCCATTTGGCATAAAGGATTGTTTTATAAAATCATTCAAAATGGTATTGGGGGCAAAATATACGACTTAATTAAAAACATGTATAACCAAAATAAATGTGCAGTAAAAATAGGTCAACAGAGAACAGAATATTTTTCCCAAGAGCGAGGGGTCAGACAAGGCTGCTGCCTCAGCCCAACTTTATTTAACATTTATATTAATGAATTGGCAGATCTACTGGACCAATCAGAGAGTCCAGGACTACAACTATTTGACACAGAAGTCAAATATTTACTGTATGCAGACGACTTACTTATTCTAGCTAAAACGGCGGAAGGTCTCCAGAACCACCTAGACATTTTAACTAAATACTGCCATGACTGGGCCTTAGAAGTCAACATCCAGAAAACTAAGATTATTATATTTCAGAAAAAAACAAGAAATCTGGAACATAAACATATCTTGGTTTGGTTTTAACACCCACTGGAAATTTCAATTTGGCTATTACAGTTTTTTACAGACGCTAGGACACATTTCTCAATACTTAGGTCACTTTTGCAAAACTTTTCACACAGTGAGCACAACAGAAGTCTATGTGGGCTAAACTGAGGATCAATTATCATTGTTTTGGCACAAATAGCATTCAGTGACTACATCTCTCAAATTTCATTAATTCTTTTCTCACTCAGACACAACAACTGCCAAAACTCTTTGTATGTACAGGCCAGTTTGCACATGCTTACATACTGTTTTCAAAACTGTTAAACTTTTGTTCAAAACAATAACATAATGCAAAACTGAATAAGACAGCAATTTGCTACATTCATACAGTAATATTTTAATTAAATATATTTTAAATCTTAAAATTAAATGCTATAAAAACAATTGAATTGTATCTGTATCAGTGGATGGTGTGTATACAAATTCTTGTATTTTGGAATTATAAAAAATTATAAAAATAAATAAAAGACATAAAATATTGACAAATTCTGCATCATGTCTGATTCATTCCAGTAACATATATTGCAGTGAATTATAAACAGTAATGTGTCCTTGTTTTACACAAGAAAACATTGTATAATGCTACATGTTGTTAGTGTTTTTTAGGTCATTATTTTGTGGGTGACAAAGTGTGTTTGTCGGCTGTCAACCTTTGCTAGTGTTCTGAAAGAATAAGTTGATTTGAGACCTGAATAAAGTGTTTTGGTAGTTGTAGTACATTTTGAATGTGAAATGAACTGCTTTGCCAAGATGAAAGTTGGTTAGGAGAACTGTGTGAAGAGTTTTGCAAAAGTGACCTAAGTATTGAGAAATGTGTCCTAGCGTCTGTAAAAAACTGTAAAACATTACTTATAAAAGCCCACAGAGCAATGCATGCCATACGAACTAAATTATTCAAAATAAACATTCCAATCAGAATTTGGACAAAGATTTTTGATAGTGTGATACTGCCCATTGCCTCATATGGAAGTGAGATCTGGGGTCCAGCGAGTAACTACAGCCATAAGGATTGGGACAAACATCCTTTACAAGGACTACATGTAGAGTTCTGTAGAAGCATCCTTCGTGTCCACAGAAACACACCTAATAACGCCTGTAGGGCGGAACTAGGCCGTCTTCCCCTCAATTTAATGATTAAAAAAAGAGCTTTAAAGTTCTGGATACACTTAAAATCTAGTCCTGAAGACACACTTCATTTTAAAGCACTAAAAACACAAGAACTGAGTGCTCAGAAAAGTCATCTTTGTGCAATGGTGTCAGAAATGACAAACAAAGCGTTCAAAATCACTGCCCCAGAAAACCCTGCAAGAATTAAAGAAATTATGAGTAAAGAGAAAAAAGCATACATGCAGCACTGGAAAGAGCTAACGAAAGAGCAAAGTCGTCTCCTGTGTTATCTCAGTTTAAACAGAGAATACAGTTTGGCTGAATATCTCACCTCTGTCAGAAATACAACACACAGGAATTTATTAACCAAGTACAGACTTAGTGACCACCAGCTGGCCATAGAAAGAGGGCGACACAAGAAGACATGGTTACCCAAAGAAGATTGAGTCTGTAATGAATGTAGATCAGGGGCAGTTGAGACGGAGGCACACTTCCTCCTCCACTGTGATAAATACACAACCTTAAGAGAGACACTATACTGTCAAATACAGCATATCATCCCGGAGTTCCAGTCACTCCACGAAACTGACAAACTGAAAATATTACTTGGTGAAGGACCTTCTTCCACTTTAATAGCACAATATATTTATAATTGCCACAAACTAAGAGGTACTGAGTTAACACATCCATATTATACTATCAATATATATATACATATATATATATATATATATATATATATATATATATATATATATATATATATATATATATATGAATGCATTTTATATACGTTCTTGTTTGTATGTTTGTTTGATTTTGTTTTGCTTTATGCAATGCTTTGGCAATATGTACCTAAATATGTCATGCCAATAAAGCAAATTGAATTTGAATTTGAATTTGAATTTGAGTGAGTGAGTGAGTGAGTGAGTGAGTGAGTGGGTGGGTGGGTGGGTGAGTGAGTGAGTGAGTGGGTGAGTGAGTGAGTGTGTGTGTGGGTGGGTGAGTGAGTGAGTGAGTGAGTGAGTGAGTGAGTGAGTGAGTGAGTGAGTGAGTGAGTGAGTGAGTGAGTGAGTGAGTGCGTGAGTGAGTGAGTGAGTGAGTGAGTCAGTGAGTGAATCGGTGGGTGGGTGGGTGAGTGAGTGAGTGAGTGGGTGAGTGAGTGAGTGAGTGGGTGGGTGGGTGAATGTGTGAGTGGGTGAGTGAGTGAGTGAGTGAGTCAGAGAGTGAGTCGGTGGGTGGGTGGGTGAGTGAGTGAGTGGGTGGGTGAATGTGTGAGTGTGTGGGTGAGTGAGTGAGTGGGTGGGTGGGTGAATGTGTGAGTGGGTGAGTGAGTGAGTGAGTGAGTGAGTGAGTGAGTGAGTGGGTGGGTGAATGTGTGAGTGGGTGAGTGAGTAAGAGAGTGAGTGAGTGAGTGAGTGGGTGAATGTGTGAGTGGGTGAGTGAGTGAGTGAGTGTGTGGGTGAGTGGGTGAGTGAGTGATAGGGTGGGTGGGTGGGTGGGTGGGTGAATGAGTGAGTGTGTGAGTGGGTGAGTAGAGTGAATGGGTGAGTAGAGTGAGTGGGTGAGTAGAGTGAGTGAGTGAGTGAGTGAGTGGGTGGGTGAATGTGTGAGTGGGTGAGTGAGTGAGTGTGTGGGTGAGTGAGTGGGTGGGTGAGTGTGTGGGTGAGTGAGTGAGTGAGTGATTGAGTGAGTGAGTGAGTGGGTGGGTGGGTGGGTGAGTGAGTGAGTGAGTGGGTGAGTGAGTGAGTGAGTGAGTGAGTGAGTGAGTGAGTGAGTGAGTGGGTGGGTGAATGTGTGAGTGGGTGAGTGAGTGAGTGAGTGAGTGGGTGGGTGAATGTGTGAGTGGGTGAGTGAGTGAGTGGGTGGGTGGGTGGGTGAGTGAGTGAGAGGGTGGGTGGGTGAGTGAGTGAGAGGGTGGGTGGGTGAGTGAGTGAGTGAGTGGGTGGGTGGGTGGGTGAGTGAGTGAGTGAGTGAGTGGGTGGGTGAATGTGTGAGTGGGTGAGTGAGTGAGTGGGTGGGTGGGTGGGTGAGTGAGTGTGTGGGTGGGTGGGTGAGTGAGTGATTGAGTGAGTGGGTGGGTGGGTGAATGTGTGAGTGGGTGAGTGAGTGAGTGAGTGAGTGAGTCAGTGAGTGAATCGGTGGGTGGGTGAGTGAGTGAGTGAGTGAGTGGGTGAGTGAGTGAGTGAGTGAGTGGGTTGGTGGGTGGGTGAATGTGTGAGTGGGTGAGTGAGTGAGTGAGTGAGTCAGTGAGTGAGTCGGTGGGTGGGTGGGTGAGTGAGTGAGTGGGTGGGTGAATGTGTGAGTTTGTGGGTGAGTGAGTGAGTGGGTGGGTGGGTGAATGTGTGAGTGGGTGAGTGAGTGAGTGAGTGAGTGAGTGGGTGGGTGAATGTGTGAGTGGGTGAGTGAGTAAGAGAGTGAGTGAGTGAGTGAGTGAGTGAGTGGGTGAATGTGTGAGTGGGTGAGTGAGTGAGTGAGTGTGTCGGTGAGTGGGTGAGTGAGTGAGTGGGTGGGTGGGTGGGTGGGTGGGTGGTTGAGTGAGTCAGTGAGTGAGTGAGTGAGTGGGTGGGTGAGTGAGTGAATGAGTGAGTGTGTGAGTGGGTGAGTAGAGTGAGTGAGTGAGTGAGTGGGTGGGTGAATGTGTGAGTGGGTGAGTGAGTGAGTGAGTGTGTGGGTGAGTGAGTGGGTGGGTGAGTGTGTGGGTGAGTGAGTGAGTGAGTGAGTGGGTGAGTGGGTGAGTTAAGTAGAGTGAATGGGTGGGTGGGTGGATGGGTAAGTAGAGTGAGTGGGTGGGTGGATGGGTGTATGGGTGGGTGAGTGGATGTATGGGTGGGTGAGTGGGTGGATGGTCGGTCAGACTCTCTTCTAGGTGACTGCTTACTGGCCCGGGTCAACAGTGTCCACTTCTACAAAAATTTAAGTCAATGCAAGCCTGGTGGAATACTTTGCTGTTTATTGTCTACTAGGCAAGTCCAATTGCTTCAAAAAGTAACAGCACATCTCTCCTCAACAAGATGATTGATTTGAGGTATTCATTTCAGTGCAGTGTAAGGCAAGTTACACACCAATTTCTAATACTTAAGGTCAATGTCTTTGAAAAACCCCTAACCCTATGTGGGCGTGACAGTAATCGCGATGCTTGCCTCAGCAAACAGCACTATTGGCATTATCCTTCAAGAAGAAGGACTGCTAACTACATCTAAGGATTTTTTTTCTGGAAAAAAACATGCATCTGTGATTCAAAAGGACACAATTGTAATAAAATTGTAACTGATTGATTTTTAACATTATTATTGAATCAACAGCCAGTTCTCTGCTACATTTGAACAGTGTTTTCTACAGGGTTAATAAAGAGAATTTCCCATCGACTTTTCATAATTACTTCATCCATTACGTTCCCCAGAACTTGATGAACGGAAAAATAATCTGAAAAGACTGAGAGAAATGTTCTAACAAGCAATGTGGAAATTACAAGGTTTTAGCACTCATGTGTCGGAGTGAACGGCTGACTATTAGAGCAATCAGTCATGTGGAAAAGTCAAATTTGTGGCGTGGCTGCACTGGAATACAGTGAAATAGAAGAAGCTCGCTAGGTTTATGGGTTGATATGTATGTATATGTGAGTGTGTGTGCCAGTCGTAAGGTCCCTCATGCGAATCTAACTATATCCCTTCTAAAAACCGAGTGGACAGTCAATGTCACAATTCATGTCTCTCTTGCAGATTCATTTGGCTGCTGTGTCAAGTCCTCGGCTCCCTTAAAGTTGCCTACGCGCTGCTTTATTTGCTGGCCACTGACGGCGGGTTGGGAATGATGAAGCAAGTAGCTGTAAATTTAGACGTCTACAGTTGGAAATGAGCATCAGATGCCCATAGATAAGCCGTAGATATAAGCAAGATAAGAGATTCCCATCCGAAAGGCCATTGTTAACATTTCACGGATTGGTGTTTGAAATGGCGCTCTGGTGAACCGTGCCGCGATCTGCCAAGAGCCATCATCTTCCCCTGATGGCAGGTCAAAATATCACCAGGCCATCAGATATGGGGCAATTACTTTTTTTTGTTAGTTTGTTTGTTTGTTTGTAATGATTGTGACCAGTACAGTGGCAAAATTTGGTTTTAGTACCCAAGTATTTCATCATATCTTGTGTTTTAATGAAGACATCTGCTTACTGGTTTATCATTTTACTTTAGTCTTAACATTCTCATTACTACAGTTCTTGGGTGCTGTTAGCATGATGCAAAGCAAAGGAAAGGAATTTACCATGGTAACGGTCTCTGTACTGCACTGCCTCAAGATGCTTTATTGCTTTTACAAAGCAGAAAGAACAGCGGGTATAATAAAAAGATAACAACTTTAGGGTTAAAGTTCAATAATAATAAACACAATAAGCTATTCTTCTGCCAATTAATATAGTTAATGAAGTTGATATTATAGACATTTAGACGTAGCTCAGTAATATATAATTAATTTGTTGTGCACTTCCAGCTATGCATATCTTGCCTGCATCCAATCATTACAAAGCCAGAACTATCTGGGTAATTCTCACAAAAGCTGTCAAGAAATGCACAGGTAACATTTCAATGTAAAGTAATTTGCATAGAGAAAAATAATCTACTAGTACCCACACTGCTTTGCATTGTTACATTATTTTCAGGACAATTAAGAACATTTTACATTATGTTATATTATATTATATTATATTATATTATATTATATTATATTATATTATATTATATTATATTATATTATATTATATTATATTATATTATATTATATTATATTATATTATATTATATTATATTATATTATAATTTCATAGGCAATGCAAGTAATGAGACATGTCAAAATGCAAAAAAAGGGCTAATATTAATAATAACAACAACAACAACAACAACAATAATAATAATAATAATACAATTATATAAAGATAATGTAATAGTACCCAGTAAGAGTGTTGTCCAGAAAATAGTCAAAATTATAATTTAATATTTTTTAAAATATTTTTTTTTCATTATAGTAATGAGAATATCACAGGCAAATATATATATATATTTTTAAAAACTGACACAAGGAAAATGTAATGCAGTATATAAGGAATGAGAATTATCCTGAAAATGTCAAAAAAAAAAAATCTTGTAAAAATTGTATGTTATAATGAGAATGTCACAATGCAAGTGAATAAAGAAAGGAAGGAAGGAAGGAAGGAAGGAAGGAAGGAAGGAAGGAAGGAAGGAAGGAAGGAAGGAAGGAAGGAAGGAAGGAAGGAAGGAAGGAAGGAAGGAAGGAAGGAAGGAAGGAAGGAAGGAAGGAAGGAAGGAAGTTGTCATAATTGGGATTCTAAAGGACTTGATTTATAGTTTATAATTTATTTTTGTTTTCCTCTGGTCTTGGAGGTAAAATAAAATGTAAGAACCATCTGAGTTTCACCCATCACTTTTATTTGGTTAAACTATTACATTTTATGTGTTGATCCTTTTGTAATTTTCAATTCATAAAATTTAGGTAGTAAAAATACATTTATACACCCACAATAACGATTGAAAGCTTCATCATGCAATGCTTCGAGACACAACGTATTTTAATGTACTCTAGATGAATTGAGATTTAAGAGCGACGCCGGAAGGGAAGATTACCAGATAATTGTTTAAATTTCAGTCTGGGCTTCTTATATGAACCTTTTTTTTTTTTTTTTTTTTTTTTTTTAGCATTTCTGGAGCTCGACAGCCCTAGTAACCATCAGCTTTTATTATATGGAAAAGAGCAGACAGGAGATTCCAGCAAAATTTCTCATTTGGCGCTTTACAGAAGAGAGAAAGTCATAACCAGCCTAAACTTCTTCATTAAGCTTTATCAAATAAAGTACATACCATCAGTTTACCATAGTTACACCTCCCAAGAGTTTCATTTAACCATCTCTCTCCATGGCACTTCTTCTTTCTCTCTCTTTTACCATCAAACTCTCTCTTTAAAAAAAAAAATAAATAAATAAAAAAATACAAGAGCATATCTCAATGTGTCAGAGCCACAGTTGTGATGGCCAGCTAACTTACACCCAGTTATCATTAGCCAGTGCCTGTTAATGACTTCAAGTGTTAGAGGCCTGTCACTGCCTATATTTTTAATGGCCTTCAGCGGGATCCTCTCTACCTGTCACAGGGCTTCGTGACAGTGGTCTTCCTTCACTTCCTGACAGAAACACTTGCCGGATAGCACTCGGCGTTCCTCCTCATCACCAGTCTCATTGCCTTTCAATATAAACGCTGTCACTATTTTAACAAACAACACTGCACGTCTGACATTCACGTCAACTGCTCAAGTTACCCGCTTTAGCGTCGACTGTCACAGAAAACGTCGTAAGCTTCTAAAACTAGATAAAAAAAAGGTCATTTCCAACTCAAGACAGGCTTAAAAGCATGTTACACACCTCATTGAAAAGGTAAGACTCCCATCTGAGTGACAGATTTTCCCAAGGCAGAGTTTTAACATAAAACGCTCAACCTCAGGAATGAAACTATGATTCATTAAAGGAACAACATTTCAAAACGTATGCCAAACTATGAACTATGCCAAAAATTCAGATTCTTTGTTTGGTCAGAGAGAATGAACGCAAACTGAAATCACTGTAACTATATTATGCTGGCTGGTATTTACTGGATAAATGGCATTTACTACAGTATGTACTGTAGGGGAGACTGGGGCAAGATGTCACACTTTATATTATACTCAAGTAAATATTTCTCTGGGTGCTGGGTAGGTTTATTTAGAGACACAAACCATAAAGTCATGGCTCCAAAAAATATATATAATAATAAAAAAAAAAATCTCCACCATTATTGCCCATGGGGGGAAAAAAGATAGTTAATTTAAGACTTTGATCTTTTGGGCCAGCATGCCTCAATAGCAGGGTATGTTTACACACAATGTGAGTTGAATTATCACCATGGGAACCTGGATGCAATAGGCTATTTGATGGCTTTTCAGGAGCATTTAAGCAGGAAAACGATTATGAAACATAAAATAACTCAGCATGGATGTTAAAGGTAACTTTCAAATTTAATAAAAAATGAATTCTAAATTTAAAACTAATTTACAACCTGTTTCTTGAACTAGTGTTTGAAACATACAAAACCACTTCAAGAGAAACAAAGCTGTATAGTTACACAGTCATTGTGACAACTTGCCCCAGGCTTACATATGTGTTAACTTTTAAAGGATTAGTTCACTTTCAAATGAAAATTAGCCCAAGCCATACTAGGTGTATATGACTTTCTTCTTTCTGATGAACACATTTGGATAAATATTAATAAATATTCTGATGCACCCGAGCTTTATAATGATAGTGAACAGGGGTCACTAGTATGAGCTGAAGAAAGTGCTTCCATCCATATCCATCCATCATAAACATACTCCACATGGCTCTGGGGGGTTAATAAAGTCCTTCTGAAGCGAAGTGATGCGTTTGTGTAAAATAAATAAATAAATAAAATATTTATGAAGTAGAATATCTAGCTTCCGTTAGAGCGCCTTCCATATGCAACTTACAGAAAAAGTGTAAGTGACGCGATGCCATTTTGCACTTTCTTTGTAAGTTGAATATGGAAGGCGATCTGGCGGAAGCTTGATATTTCACCACTGTCCTCCATGATTCCTGTTCATTTCGAAAACAAAGCACTTGAATGCAACAAGCATGTAATCACAACTTCTGAAGTGGGAATTATGAAATTTCCTATAGCATGTAAAGGCAGCATTATTCCCCTATAACAACCACTGAAAACAGATAACACAGGCTCATCCGGGTTACTGAAGTCAGCAGAGCTATTCGCTTGCTAGGAACCTTTTTTCTTCGTCAAAGTTTTGCGTTTGGTGTGCTAATAAAATAAAAGACTGAAGACCCCTCTGCATCACGTCGGGGTCCTGATCACTCTGTCGGGGTTTATTCTGAGATAACAACCGGCTGGATGTACATTATCCCATACATAAACACCAACAGCATTAACGGGGAGGTTATGGATTAATATGAAATTAGATTCAGATCTTTTTTTTTTTTTCTGAAAAGGTTACGCAGGAACACCCATTCCATGAACATGGATAAAACATAAATAAATAAATAAAAAATAATAATAATAAAAACACCATAAAGCTGGAGTGCTTACTGTAAATGTAATTTGATAGAGTTTTCAGAAACAAAAAATGGTGGAATCACTCAAAATATATCTGTTGCAGATAAGATATGTTTTATTATTATTTAAAAAAAAAAAAATACACAGCCAGTTCAGACATTTGGAAGCAAACAAGAGCAAAGAGGTTCAGTGAAAGAGGGATGTAAACATATGGCAGATGTTTGTTCTTGCGGTTCCCCCTGAGCCGTACACAGAGTCCGGCCCTGTTAATGCCTCATGACGAAGACAGAGAAGAACACTAGCATACAATATTAACACTAGCTCAGCTGTGTGGCTTGATGAGAAAAGACGTGCCATTTTTGCCTTCCTGAACAAGGATAAGGACATTTGAGATTCACTTTTGGAAAAAAAGTTTGGGCAAACACCTGCTTCCTCATATTTGTGTTTAACATCAAATTGTCAACGTTATAAATGTGGATGTTTGAACAGATTGGTCACTGAATCTGGTGCCAAATTATGTCTAGTGAAATCACAGTCAAATAAATCTAATTAAAGTTCACTCAAAAATGGAAATTCTGTCATTTTTACTCACCAGTATGTTGTTCCAAACCCATATGCTGTTATTTTTTGTTATGAGAATAACACAGATGGGTAATTTCTGAGGAATCGTATGTAAAATTTTCAATGATGTCTGGTGCAAGCATCCATCCATCCATCCATCTACCAGTTTGTTCCATCCATCCATCCATCCATCCATCCATCCATCCATCCATCCATCCATCCATCCATCCATCCATCCATCCATCCATCCATCCATCCATCCACTTATTTTTTTGTTCCAGCTTGACAGCAATGGTCTTCTATAAAATAATACAAATAACAAATTTATATTTTAAACATTTTCAAAAAGCCTTGATAGTGAACAGATGACGTAATAAAAATAAATTATGCATGAAATGCACTTCAGCCCCCGCAGTGCTATTCTTATATCCATAAGCACAGCGCTATACTGTATGCGCTCATGGATATTTAAGAGCTTTTATAACTCTCCAATCACATTCGATCCATAAACATTGTGATGGAGCGCACCATTAGGCCCAGAGAAACAATTATTTTTAATTATGTAAATAGCTGAATCACCCAATAAAACCCAAAGAGGAATGGAAAAGGCAGCCAGGTCAGCAGATATTTTCAGAGGCGCTGTAAAGCTCACTCCTGCGAGTTGCGGCATCACAGCTTGATTTTTCACACTCACAATCTCGAGAGTTAATTGAAGTCAATAACATTCAGCCCCTGGAGTGGAATTTAAATGGTTTGTTGCAGGTGAGTACTTTAAACCCTATGATTCTTTGATTTATACTCTCTCGGTCTTGTGGAAGAAAAATTCTATGGAACAAAGCAAATCACACAAAGGACAGAGGTAATTGTGATCACAGCATTCTTGTACAACATTTCTACAGACACAGGGTAAATCAATATCAATTTGACAAGTTCAAGGAAAGACGAGTTGCTTTGCACTGTGCACACAGTGTGACAATACCACAACATACATTAAAGTTATTCATTCAGAAAAATGCACCATAAAAAACAAGCAATAATTAGTCACTAAAATGAAACCCTGCTGAAAAGACTGGGATTAATTTACAGGCTGCTCTACACTGGTTCAGTGCTGCAATAAGCAGGATAATCAAGTGATAAAGGACGAAAAGAAAGCTTTGGAGGCATTGGACTTGAACGGAGTGTTGAACTGAAAAAAAATAAAACACACCTTTTGAGCAACAATCTTTTGTGCGGTAGATAAATTACTTTACTGTCGCAGTAGGAAGCACTGTTGGGTGAAGTGTGTTGGAGTCGAGCTGGCAAATCTACTGAAAACTTTAAAACAGATCCAAACAGCCGTGAAAGCTACTTCTGCTACTCAAATAGAAATATAGAGGCAATAGACAATTTTTTTTTTTTTTTGGGTTTGTATTGTTTAAAAGGGAGATTCATGCAAGATTCACTTTTATAAGGTGTTTGAACACAGATGTGTGTGTAAACAACCACCCTATAATGGTAAAAATCAATCCACTCCTTTATTATAATCCCCATAAATCAAACTCCAAAAAATCCAAATGAACGGTTTCAGATTTCCCTCTACTCTTATGTAAGAGTATGGTGAAGCCCTGCCCCTGAGTGAGCTGTACACAGTCCGCCATGTTTATCTCCTCGCCAGAGCAAGTCAGAAATGTATTCTTATTAAAGCTACTAAAGTTATTCAATCAAGAGCAGTGAGTGATTTTCTTTTGTTGTTTGAGTCATATTAACAAGCATATACAGCAGTAGGTACTGTATATTACGCTGCTGTCACTTTAATACACAGATCTAATATACACATGCAGTTCCCATTCAGTCAGTCACGTTCGACGTACGTCGGACAGACCGACGAATAGGACTCTCGCTAGAGAGGCCAATCTACTTCGAGTGTAACTAAAACGAGCCAATGCACATTGGCATGCAATCATATGCATCAGCTGCTCGCCTCGCAGCGCGGGTATATAATGAGCAGCAGGTGCGTTGCATCTTCAGCTTTTCGCTTCGGAGCCGAACGGTGTTTGTTCCTGTTCTCTGCAAGCGAGTGTCTGCTAGAAGACGAGTCAAGCTTTTTGGTTGAACTTCTCTTTTTTTCCGAGTGCGGGCGAACAGCACAGCAGCGGGGTCGAAGTCCTCTCTTTTTCTGTTTTTGTTTCGTTTGCCGTTTTTGAGCAAATAGCTGTTTGACAGCGTCAGAAGGCTGTTCTCACGGCCGGTACGGTGCGCTGAAAAGCCGTTTTTACGGCTGGTAAGAGTGAGCACCTTCAAAGAGTGAGAAAGCACACGACAGGCTGCACACAATCCCTGTCTGTGTTGCGGTGGCCGTTCCCCTGCGTGCTTCAGCACTTCTAAAAGAGTAAAGTCCCTGAAAGAGCTTACACAAGTAGATTTGCGTCTTTTTAAAGACGACATCCTACTTGTGTTTCTGGATGCGGTCGTTCCTGTCCTCACTGACGGCCACGATCACCGTTTCACATGTCTGGGCGCGTGCTGAAATTATGTTCATGGGTGTTCATGTTTTCATATGAGAACATGATCACGTCGACACGCCGGTCATGACTCTTCTTTCTCCGGGAAGCTTGAGTCCCCTCTGTTGTTGGCCAGCTGCCACTTGTGTGTAAAAGCACAGCCGCGGGTCTGCCCGACACTCTGGGAGACCGTGGAGATCAACGAGAGCAAACCTCTCGCTCCTCTGCGTGTCGTGTGCCGTCAAGCTGCCAGGCTGCAGCGCGGGTTGTCACGGCAACCCAGCGCTCGCTCGGCGCTCTAGATGCGCGGTTCCCTTGCATAATCTCCATTGTAGCGCCCTCTCTGGTGCACCAGAAGAGGTCTACTTTGCTGATATGGCTTGGGTGACATGAGGTTGAGGGGTTCCTTCGGGGAACCAACCCCCTTGGGCCCCTCCCTCTCTAGCGCATTGCAAGCTGTGCAGTTTCTGGATTGAATTGCTGGTCCTTTTCATAGGGGAACCTAGCATTTCATTCAGAGCTCCAGCTGAGGGACAGACGTCGATTGCAGCATCGGAGAGAGTGCTGTTATGCTCTGGAAATGAGGGTGACGCTGCCCACTGTAATGGTGTGTGCTTATAGTGTCTCAGATTCTGAGTTTACAGCCATGCTTTCCTGGGTCTTCCAGATGTGCATGGAAAACTTGGCAGTATGGGGGTATATTGGTGCCATAAATATGGAATGCCAAAGGTGCCAGAATCTGCATAAGTTTTTCCTCTCTCACTACCCTCTTGGATGGGGTGGCTGTACACAGACCACACCCACCCTGCATGTGAGGCCAAGGCACTCTTTTTGCATGAGGGTAGTTCTGTGCTGGGGTTGAGCTGCGCTTGTTGACTAACCGTGATCAAAGTCACAGCGCAGGCCCTCAGCCAGACGATGTCCACCTCAGTGGTCCAGAAGTGCCCCCTGGCTTACCTTGTGAGGTGTGAGAGGTTGTCAAGCTAAATGCTTTCTCAATGCTCCCATCTTACGAGGTGGCCTTTTCGGTGACACTGTCGAGGACTGAGCCCAGCGGTTCTCCTCAGTTAGTAGCGGATCGGGGAGCTTCCCATGACAAACCATTGAGTTCCTCTTGGGCCGCCCCTCAGTCTGCTCGTCGCCAAGGGTGTCGTCCCCAGCAAGAAACTCCGGCCCAGCAGGCTCTGCTGTATCCATTGCGGGGAGATGACGCCTCCCGTCTCTGCAGCTGTTTAACTGGTTGGTGAGAATCACCCCTGAGACGGGTGACCCAGAGATGGGTGGGGCTGCTCTTCCACCCCTGGAGGAGGGCCAGGTGGTAAATCCTTTTATTGGGTTTGTTTCTGTTCCGCCACTGACCCAAGAGGCAGCGGTACCCAAATTTAAAAGAGCAGTTCCTCCATTTCCAGGTCTGAAGAGGGTTTGGAGAGCAGTGGGAGGTGAAAAACCTCACCACTCTCATCCCCCTCTTCTGTCGCCAGCGGACAGCAGCGAGCAGCGGGCAGCCAAAGCCTCGACTGCTCCCTCTGTCCATCCGTGGAGCCAGGTAAGTGTTGCCTAGCACACTGTGACGCTGCTTCGGGCCGCCTCACAAAGAGAGCCCCCTGAGCCGTGTCCCTGTGTTCCACCTCGCTGCCCTGCTTCGGGTACACCGGTGGTCCCTTTGGTCCTGCTTGTACGGTCTCTGTGAGCCGGGTTAGCGCTCCCCAGTCCGTCTCGCTGGCTCCTTCGGACCATCAGGGTCGGCTTTGCGATTCAGTTCGCCCGGCTTCCCCCCCAAGTTCAGGGACGTCCTCTTCACTACAGTGAAAGATGCCGATGCCCCTGTCCTGCGTGCGGAGATCGCAGTCCTACTGGCGAAGGACGCGATAGAGCCGGTCCCTCCAGCCGATTTGAGGTCGGGGTTTTACAGCCCCTACTTCATTGTACCCAAGAAAAGCGGCGGGTTACGACCGATCTTGGACCTGCGAGTTTTGAATTGGAGCCTCCACAAGCTACCATTCAAAATGCTCACGCAGAAACGCATTTTCGAGTGCATCCGTCCCCGAGATTGGTTTGCAGCGATTGACCTGAAGGACGCGTACTTCCATGTTTCAATTTTTCCACGACACAGGCCATTCCTGAAATTCGCGTTCGAAGGTCGCGCATATCAGTACAGAGTCCTACCCTTCGGGCTGGCCCTGTCTCCCCGCGTCTTCATGAAAGTCGTGGAGGGAGCCCTTGTTCCCATGAGAGAACAGGGTGTTCGCATTCTCAACTATCTCGACGACTGGCTCATTCTAGCACAGTCCTGGGATCAGTTGTGCAAACACAGGGATTTGGTGCTCAGACACCTCAGCCAGTTGGGGCTTCAGGTCAAGTGGGAAAAGAGCAAACTCGCCCCTGTGCAGAGGATCTCTTTTCTCGGTATGGAGTTGGATTCGGTCGAGCAGATAGCACGCCTCACAGAGGAACGTGCTCGGTCGGTGTTGAACTGCCTGAATACATTCAATGGCAGGACAGCGGTCCCACTGAAGTTCTTTCAGAGGCTCCTGGGGCATATGGCGGCTGCTGCGGCTGTAACACCGCTCGGTCTGCTTCATATGAGACTGGCTTCACGGCCGAGTCCCGAGATGGGCGTGGCAGCGCGGCACGTTCCGTTCGGGCAGGAGTGCCCCTAGAACAGGTGTCCCGGCATGCTGTGGTGTTCACAGATGCTTCTGCCACCGGCTGGGGTGCCACGTACAATGGGCATGCAGTGTCAGGGGTTTGGACGGGACCCCATCTGCATTGGCACATCAACTGCCTCGAGTTGCTGGCAGTACGCCTTGCTCTGAGGCCTGCTACGGGGCAAGCATGTACTGGTCCGTACGGACACTGCGACCGTTGTGTACATCAACCGTCAAGGTGGTCTACGCTCACGTCGCATGTCGCAACTCGCCCCCCATCTCCTCCTGTGGAGTCGGAAGCTTCTGAGGTCGCTTCGCGCCATTCATGTCCCCGGTGTGCTCAACCGTGTGGCCGACGAGCTATTACGAGCTGCGCTGCCAGGAGAATGGCGACTCCACCCCCAGGTGGTTCAGCTGATCTGGAGAGAGTTCGGAGAGGCTCAGGTAGACCTGTTTGCCTCACCAGAAACCTCCCACTGCCAGTTGTTTTATTCTCTGACCGAGGGGACACTTGGGACAGATGCACTGGCTCACAACTGGCCCCGGGGCCTGCGCAAATATGCGTTTCCCCCAGTGAGCCTACTTGCACAGACCCTGTGCTAAGTCAGGGAGGATGAGGAGCAGGTCTTGTTAGTTGCGCCTTACTGGCCCAACCGGACCTGGTTCCCAGAACTCTCACTCCTCGTGACAGCCCCTCCCTGGCCCATCCCTCTGAGGAAAGACCTTCTTTCTCAGAGACGGGGCACTCTTTGGCACCTGCGTCCAGACCTCTGGAAACTCCATGTCTGGTCCCTGGACGGGACGCGGAGGTTCTAGGTGACTTACCTCCTGAGGTACTTAACACCATCACTTCGGCATGTGCACTGTCTACGAGACGTGCTTACGCCTCAAAGTGGAACCTGTTCGTCGAATGGTGCTCTTCTCGCCGAGAAGATCCCCGAAGATGCTCGATCGGAGTCGTGCTTCCCTTCTTGCAGCAAGGGTTGGAGCGTAGGCTGTCCCCCTCCACCCTCAAAGTCCATACTGCTGCCATATCTGCTTACCACGACCACATAGATGGCAAATCTGTTGGTCAGCATGACCTGGTCATCAGGTTCCTTAGGGGGGCGAGACGGTTAAATCCTCCTCGTCCCCCCTCCATACCCTCTTGGGACCTTACTCTGGTGCTCAGAGCACTCCAGATTGCTCCCTTTGAGCCTTTGCTGTCAGCCGACTTAAAGATTCTGTCTATGAAGACTTTGCTGCTGGTGGCATTGGCGTCCATCAAGAGGGTAGGGGACCTGCAGTCATTTTCGGTCGACGAATCGTGCCTAGAGTTCGGGCCGGGTGACAGCCACGTGGTACTGAGACCCGGGCCTGGCTATGTGCCCAAGGTTCCTACCACTCCCTTCAGGGACCAGGTAGTGAGCCTGCAAGCGCTGCCCTCGGAGGAGGCAGACCCAGCCCTGGCTTTGCTCTGTCCAGTTCGCGCCTTGCGACTGTACATAGACAGAATTCGAAGCTTCAGGACCTCAGACCAGCTCTTTGTCTGTTACGGAGGCCAGCGGAAGGGAAAGGCTGTCTCCAAGCAGAGGATGGCCCACTGGATAGTGGATGCCATCGCCCTGGCTTACCATGCTCAGGGCGTGCCCTGCCCGCTCAGGTTGCATGCTCACTCCACGAGAGGTGTGGCATCCTCCTGGGCGCTGGCTCGTGGCGCCTCGCTAACAGACATTTGTAGAGCTGCGGGCTGGGCGACACCTAACACGTTCGCTAGATACTATAGCCTTCGTGTCGAGCCGGTCTCCTCCCGTGTTCTCGCCTCAGGTCAGAGGCACGGAGAGGCCCCGGCTTAGTGTCTGCTTGCTGCGCTACATGCGCGTTCTATTCTCCAGAGAGTCCCTACGGGCAGACCCTGTTGAGTCCTCCGGTTACCCTTCGGCAGCCGACGTGGCGGAGCGTCTGGCGCCAGGCCTATACTCCGTTGTATCCTTGAGAACCGGATTTAGGCTGGGTTCCATATGTGTGACCCTACGGGGATCCCATATGGCTTTTTCCACGGCTGTTCCTAAACGAAGCCCGTGTCTTTCCCTCTGGGAGAACCCATCTCTCACCGAGTGGAGTCACCCCAGTTCTTCCATATGTTGTACAACCTACAAGGTTAGTCCACATGTACTTATCCATATAACTGCTTCGGGGAAGGATATGGCTTCCGCAGCATTCCTTATCGCATGTAAGGCTACGCTTTCCCAGCGTTATCCAATTGTCGCATTGAGTGGGTTTTGGGAACAACAGTGATCGACCCTCTCTGTGTGAGCCTGGTCCCACCGTCCTTAGGCAAGGGGGTTCAGCTGGCTCACGACAGAGCGCTGGAAGAGGGCAGCTCCTGTGGCGCTTTGGTAGGGATTCCTATTCGTCGGTCTGTCCGACGTACGTCGAACGTGACCGACTGAATGGGAATGTCTCGGTTACATAGGTAACCCTCGTTCCCTGAAGGAGGGAACGGAGGCGTACGTCCCATCGCCACAGGCGTTGTCCTGCTGATGCTGCCGCCTGCTGGGTTTGGCTCCTCAGCGAAAACCTGAAGATGCAACGCACCTGCTGCTCATTATATACCCGCGCTGCGAGGCGAGCAGCTGATGCATATGATTGCATGCCAATGTGCATTGGCTCGTTTTAGTTACACTCGAAGTAGATTGGCCTCTCTAGCGAGATTCCTATTCGTCAGTCTGTCCGACGTACGTCTCCGTTCCCTCCTTCAGGGAACAAGGGTTACCTATGTAACCGAGACGTTTCTTTACTTGCTGTTTACACTCACAGACTTAACCGGCTGTGTTTTTGCAAACTTTGTTTTTTTTTTTTAATAACCTTGTGTGACAGCCAGCTTTCTTTGAGCGTGTGCTCAGAAAATGATAAATTAGAAATTTAACCTGATATAGCTTTAAAACGCATGCACATAATTAACTTTCATAATGATGAAGAACTGCAATGTCACGTGAGCGTGATCATGATAGAAATGATAATCAAAACCAAACAGAAGTTGTTAGTTTGTGGCAGAGAATCCTACGCATTAGTTGTACAGGCTCCACCCTCTTCTGGAAAGGGGATGGGGAGCAGCAGCTCATTTGCATTTAAAGACACGCACGAAAACAGCATATTTTTCCATCCACTCAAAAAAAAAAAAAAAAGAAAAAAAAAAAAGGCATTTACAACATGGTATAATACAGTAAATGATTTGTGTGGTATTTTGAGCTGAAACTTCACAGACACATTCTGGGGACAACTGAGACTTATATTACAACTTATAAAAGGGGCTTAAGTCCCTTTTAACTTTGCAACATACTTGTTGTCTCAGAGGCTGCATACAGTCGTACATTAGCTATGTTTCAATCCACCTTTTTTATGCACATTTTGGGTGATATATATATATATATATAATATTATATATATATTATATATATATATATATATATATATATATATATATATATATATATATATATATATATATATATATATATATATATATATATATATATAAACACAGCTGGATGCACATAACCTATGAAACACATTTACCCCAATCGTGTTGCACAGCACCTCAAATGCTTCAGCCAAAGTCTGTTATCAAATTGATTTGGTTTAATTCCCTCTAACGAAGTGTCTCATGTGATTGCATTCCCAAATACCAGCATCCAAACAAGACAACATGATAGTGTTTATTGCGTTTCATCTGCACACTCTGAGACGCAATTTAATTATGATGGAGAAAAAAAAAAGAGTTATAATTTCTTCTCCAATTGCAGCAAATTTTTTGCACCAATATCCCAGAAAGTGATAATTTTGTTCTCTTGAACACATGGGATGGAAACGCTGCTTTATTCGCAAATGTTTTATGAGATATACCAACTTTGCGCATAAGTTTAATTCTCAACTTTGGGTGGAAATAGCTACAGACTAGGTTTCATAAACTCAAACAGAAATCCCTCAACTTCCTTGTCATCGCAACATTTAATAGGCCAAAGATATTAATACTGTTACGGAACACAGACTCACAACAACGTAGAAATGAAAATGAGGCTTTAATGATCGTAGCAGGGAATGCAAACAGGCAGGTGAATAATATAGTCAAAACAGGATGGTAATATTGAATGAGAATACTGACAGTTCTTTGTTTTGTATAGAAGGTAGGAGGAGATTGTTGTTGTGAGCAGACAAGCACACACTTAGGTGGAGATAGAGTGTAGAAGTTCATTTTAATTTCCCAGTCTTTTCATCAAGATGAATTTGAACAACATGTACTATTTTTGAAGGACTGATCTAATGCTGTATATATGTTGAAAGCATCCTATTATTACAATTAAGTTTTAATAAACAGTTGTGCCCATAATTTCACCTCTTGAACAAATCTGTAAGATGTTTAGGCTTTTAAAAATGTTAAAGAAAAAAAAATGTTAATGGAAATTTAATTTTAATGTACCAGATCGATCTTTTCATCAAGATGAACTTGAACTACATGTCCTCTTTTCGAGGGATCGATGTAATGGCATTAAAAATGTATTTTAAACAGTAAATTATTTCTCAGTAAAGGCCCTATTACATCATATTCACATCTCTTTTTTGAAAACATCATTTGTAACGTGGCCTAAAAAAAAAAAAAAAAAAAAAAAAAAAAAATAATAATAATAATAATAATAATATCCATTCCATAGATTGATAGTCCTTCCTTTGATTTTATATCAGGTCAATGATATTTTCTATCACCTAACCCAACCCCTACTCCTAAACCTACTCATCACAGAAACATTTGCCAATCATTAGATTTAAATAAAAACCTATTTTGGCTGAGAGAAAAAAATTATAATAATAATAAAAAAAATAAAAAATAAAATAGTGAGGACCAGTCAATGTCCCCACTAGTGGGTTGTGAAAGTATTTCACAATGTAATTGAGGACTTTGGTCTTCACAAGTATAGTCAAAACAGGTACACTCTCGCACACACACACACACACACACACACACACACACACACACACACACACACACATACCTACTTAACTACAATGTGAGGACGTATGACTGGATACCCTACCTTTAGGGACTACCCTTTCTGAAGGGTCTAGAGACTAAAGAAAGACATCACTGCGCTTCTGGAGAAGCCCTTATTACAGATATCACTTGATTTTATCAATAAAACACTTCCTTAAAGACCTGACACTTTACCTTCACATTGGGGACAGTATTTTATATGTCCAATTTGGGGACATACACAAACTCTGATCTAGTCATCCTTTGAGGACTGTGGAGATACACAGACTCTGGTTAAGGTACACTTTCAGGACTTTGTTGTAACTTGTAATTTTGTAAGTTATTTATCCTAAGAAGACACAGAAGTGTAATATTACAATTCAAAGTTTCAATACTGGGTACTGGAATCAAGCTAGAGCAGAGAAACTAGTGTGAGAGACTAAACTGGGCTTTTTAACTTCTTCAAGAGCACTGAAAATGGGTAGCATACATTTTCATTTGATTTGCAGCTTGAGATCGAGTGCCTTTGGATTGCTCAGTTGGGAAATGACAATTAACATTCAGAAATATTATTGATTCGACTGTATTGACTATCAGAGAACAAAAGATGAACTGAATTAAGCTGAATAATGACATTATTGTCTTCTGCAGAACTGTTTTACAACTCAAATATAAGTCATGTCAATTGTTACAATTTGCAACAGTTATTTTAAGGTGTTTTGAAGTTAACTGTATAGTATAACACACTTTAGAAATAAAGTTGTCTTGACTTCAAGGCAGAGAACACTTCCCTGACCACTGCCTGCATCCCTCTAGCTAATTTAGCATTGACTGCAAATAATCATTACCCCAAAAACATCTTAAGATGTTTTCCTCACCAGAGTCATCTCTGGCTACTCACTGGGGCCTTAAGACATTAGGGATGTTTTCTGCAAAATGTAATAATAGTCAAAAAACTATATGAATAAAAATAGTGATACACACACTCCGATAAAATGACTCTTTGGGGACTCTAGTCATACACACACTACGATAAAATGACTCTTTGGGGACTCTAGTCATACACACACTCCGATAAAATGACTCTTTGGGGACTCTAGTGATACACACACTCCGATAAAATGACTCTTTGAGGACTCTAGTCATACACACACTACGATAAAATGACTCTTTGGGGACTCTAGTCATACACACACTCCGATAAAATGACTCTTTGGGGACTCTAGTGATACACACACTCCGATAAAATGACTCTTTGAGGACTCTAGTCATACACACACTCCGATAAAATGACTCTTTGGGGACTCTAGTCATACACACACTACGATAAAATGACTCTTTGGGGACTCTAGTGATACACACACTCCGATAAAATGACTCTTTGGGGACTCTAGTGATACACACAATCCGATAAAATGACTCTTTGGGGACTCTAGTGATACACACACTCCGATAAAATGACTCTTTGGGGACTCTAGTGATACACACAATCCGATAAAATGACTCTTTGGGGACTCTAGTGATACACACAATCCCATAAAATGACTCTTTGGGGACTCTAGTGATACACACAATCCCATAAAATGACTCTTTGGGGACTCTAGTGATACACACACTCCGATAAAATGACTCTTTGGGGACTCTAGTGATACACACACTCCGATAAAATGACTCTTTGGGGACTCTAGTGATACACACAATCCGATAAAATGACTCTTTGGGGACTCTAGTGATACACACACTCCGATAAAATGACTCTTTGGGGACTCTAGTGATACACACAATCCGATAAAATGACTCTTTGGGGACTCTAGTGATACACACAATCCCATAAAATGACTCTTTGGGGACTCTAGTGATACACACAATCCCATAAAATGACTCTTTGGGGACTCTAGTGATACACACAGTCCGATAAAATGACTCTTTGGGGACTCTAGTGATACACACACTCCGATAAAATGACTCTTTGGGGACTCTAGTGAGACAAACTGATTAAATGAGTCTTTAATATTAACAATATCAACACATTGTGGAGAATAACAGAAATTCAAAAAGATTAGAAAAAAAAACAATTTACAAAGGACAACGATGCAAATGCAAAACTGGCACTAACTTGGAGGCTTCCGTACTTCCTCCATTCATCAGTCTTTAAATTCTCTCTAACTTCCTCCTTTACCTTCACCCTCCTCCTTCCCTTTACATTCACTCGCTCTTTTCATCCCCTTTACATTCGCTCCTCCCTCTTTTCATCCCCTTTACATTCGCTCCTCCCTCTTTTCCACAACCTTTACATTCACTCCCTCTTTTCATCCCCTTTACATTCGCTCCTCCCTCTTTTCACAACCTTTACATTCACTCCTCCCTCTTTTCATCCCCTTTACATTCGCTCCTCCCTCTTTTCCACAACCCTTGGGATAAATGGTACAGATTAAAGAAAAGTATTTTTGATTAGTTTATGCAACATCGCAGTACAGTCTTCTGCTAACAACTTTAATGTACAGCATTTTCAATGAGCTGGTCACTAGTTGAGCCACTCTCTTCACACAAATAATACTTTTAACACTTTCCACATCATATTATATTTTTACAGTATTATTATTTTTTTTTATATATATATATATATATATATATATATATATATATATATATATATATATATATATATATATTTTTTTTTTTTTTTTTTTTTTTTTTTACAGTAAAGAAGTTATAAAAGGCACTGAAGTGTTTTTGTGTTTGTGCCTCCTCACAAACCACCCTTTCTTTTAAGAGTCGTGATCCTGTTCCGCACATAATTTTTCACACCAGTCCATGTTCGCTGCTTCAAAGCTTCTGGCTCTGCGTGAATGCATCTTTCACAGTCTTGCTTACCAGGAAATTTGCATGTCTTGATGAACTCCATCATGTGTCTCTCTACTGCTTTTACCTCATTGTCCTCCCATTTCTTTTTTGGAGCATTTGAAGAACCTATGGAATAATTAAAAATGTAATTCTCATAACAACTAAATCAGTGAGTATGACCAAATCATACATATGTCCTAATGTGTAGATTTTTCTGAATTTTGAAAAGCTTTTGGATGGCTATTGCTGCTTGGAGCTAATTTATGGTTATTTGATGATTATTGTGTGTGTAGTTTAGAGATTTTTCTTACCTTGATCCTCTTGTGAAACAGATTGATCAGATTGAACAGGTGGATCAGTCTCTGCTGGTGCTGTTGTCTGAGATACGTCACTGTAATCCTCCTCATCACTTGACATGGAATCACCTTGAGCCTCAAGTTGCTCTAAACAATTGATAAAAAAAATCAACAGTTTATTGATTATACTTAGCATCTGTAACATATGATAATGTACAGTTTTTGCAAATATATACAGCACAGACACACACAGACCATTCAAGTATACTCATACCATTTGGGTCAATTTCAATGTTGTCAAGTTTCTTTCCTTTGAAGTCAGACAGTGTTCCTTTCTCCATGGCCATTAGGACTTTACTCATTTTTGCCAACTGCAGTGTCCCCTCTGGTAACCGGTAATACGGTGACGGTGATGAGGTCATCACAGAGGTGGACACAGCACAGGGTGGTGATGAAGAGGATGCATCAGTTGTGGACGTGACTAAGGATGACTGTAACAGTTTGAAAATATAATTTGAATAAAAACAAGGTCTACAAGCAAAAGAACTAAGGAAACTATTAATTAATATTAAAATAATTAGCTGTTAATGGACTGAGGTGTTGATCACAGAGTATTGTGATGATGTTGACATATTACTCACCAAACAATCTTTTTGTGATAGCTGTTTAGCAATCGTATTGCATTCATTTTCAATTTCTGCCCTGTTAAAACGTTCATAGCAATCTTCATGATGTTTTCTTAATTTTGCCAGTCTTGATTGAAACCGCTTCTGTGGATATATAAAGAAGTATTTAGCATAAAGGGTTAGTTCACCCAAAAATGAAAATATTGTCAATAATTACTCACCCTCATGTCGTTCCACACCCGTAAGACCTTTGTTCATCTTCAGAACACAAATTAAGATATTTTAGATTAAATCCGATGGCTCAGTGAGGCCTCTATTCAAAGCAATAACATTTCCTCTTTCAAGATCCATTAATGTACTAAAAAACATATTTATATCAGTTCATGTGAGTTCAGTAGTTCTACTTTAATATTATAAAGCAACGAGAATACTTTTTGTGCGCCAAACAAACAAAATAACGACTTCGGCAATATAGTGATGGGCCGATTTCAAAACACTGCTTCGGAGCTTCACAAATCAAATCAGTGACTCGGCTCTCCTATCAAACGGCTAAACTGTTGAAATCATATGACTTTGGCGCTCCGAGTCACTGATTCAATAGGTTGTTTGCAATCACGTGGTTCTGGTGAAGCGCAAAATTCCGGTGGAGGGCAAGCAGTGAAAATTAGAATGGAAAAGATGGAGAAAAGTCCTTTCTGTGCTGGTTTAGAAAGGTTTAAACAGAAAATCACAACATATGTTGGCGATCCTTGTGTTATGAAGAGGAGAGACTTTTCCACTGAATTGAAAGACTTGATTGCCATCGCGGAGGCAGATATAGAGAATGTGAAGCTGCCGTCACGCCGCGTTCAGTTCTAGTCTGGTTTGTTTATATCGCGCTGCCTTTCTGCTAGTGAAGTCAAGTGCAGTATTTTAATTTTTGATTGTGAAAAATGTCGCCATTGTTGGTCATTTATGCTGAATCGAGAATTGTAATAGGAACTCACAGTATCGTTCGGGGAAAAAAAAAATGGACGGTAATACAATTTTCGCCTTGGTTGAGAAGGTGAGGAAAGACGACTTTTAGCAAATGTAATAATGTCACTAAATAAACCCACTGCCTTTCACTTAAAAAAAAAAAAAAAAAACAAACATACTTTTGAGTTTTGTATTTGGTTTTTGTGCAATAATTAATTAACATTATGTTTGCGAGTATGATCACTCGCTTGTGAATGATTGTAACTTGCACACAGCCACTTCAAAACTGTTCACAAGCTTCTATGGGTTTGATTTTGGTCATTTGTTGAAATAAATACAAAAATACAGCGTGTCGGTGTCCGTCCCCTGATCGTGACCCTCCGATTCTCCTTATGGGGAAAGTGAATATTTACAAAAATAACATTAAAACTAGTTACATTTACACGCTTCCAACAAAGAAATGCATCATCTTCTGTCAGCTTGTTAAATATTTATTTTATTTGGACATTTTCTACCATACGACGGCTGAAAGCAGCAGCGCGTGACACTATTCTCGTGGTAACCAGATCAACATTGTAAACAATTCTACAAAACTGAAGGGAAAACACCCAATTATAATTAAATAGGATAAAATATCTTCTCCTCCCTGCAAACGATAGCATGTAGAATGTTAATATTTAACCGAGTCAAAAACAAAAGGTAAGTATCCATATTAATTTCAGTATCAGCAGATGCAAAACGCTATAAAAAGGCGACAACTTTTAACGTTAAAAAATGAAAAGTTATAAAAAACGGTATAAGTTATGTAAACGATATAAACACCTTCTGGGTTCTCGATTTTAACGATTTGAGCAACTATAAACAATGCAAAACCTTTTGAGTTTTTGATAGGATTCCTATATAGAAACATCACTCCCTGCCCTCCAGACTCATTCGCGCTGCTGCTGTGACGTCATGTGCAAACAACCCATTCATAAAGCTCCAAAGCAGTGTTTTGAAATCGGCCCATCACTATATTGTTGAAAAGTCGTTATTTTGTTTTTTTGGTGCACAAAAATATTCTCGTCACTTTATAATATTAGGGTTGAATCACTGTACTCACATGAACTGATTTAAATTTGTTTTTAGTACCTTTATGGTTCTTGAGAGAGGAAATGTCATTGCTTTGAATAGAGGCCTCACTGAGCCATCAGATTTAATTAAAAATATCTTAATTTGTGTTCTGAAGATGAATGAAGGTCTTACAGGTGTGGAACGGCATGAGGGTGAGTAATTAATGACATTATTTGAACTAACCTTTTAAACAAACATAAAATGTACATTAACAATATTGAAAATAAAATTGTGACAATAACTAGGTAACTAGCAGAGGTGGGTAGTAAGGCGCTACATTTACATTCCATAACTTTTGGTGCTTGAGCGGTTAATAAACAGAACTGCATGTGTCTAAAGAACACTGTAGCTGGAGCTACTTCTCTCTGTTTATGTCTATGACGAGTCACACAGATACTGTGCTTCTCCGCAGTGGTTCCTTCCAGACCGGGAAGGAACCAATTTAACTTTACAATTCTGACAGAATATTATTTTGTACCATTTGGAGCGTTTACACAAAGTGTGCTGGATGAAGTGGACACGCACCTACAATCAACTAAAAACAAACCTTCTAATGCATCCCATGGTCTGCCAGCGATAAAGATCTTTTCTAGTTGAACACCTGTGCATCAGCTGTTAGTAGTTGCCTGTGTTGAATAGGGTGTTCAGTATTTTGGGGGCGGAGCAATGAAGGGAGGGGTGTGGTTGTTTGGGTGTCGATTTCAAATATCAACAGTTTTTCCCAGAAATCATCTAATAGTTGTTGCATTATGAGATAGTTACCGTTTTTCTTGATGTTCTTGCTTTGCCTGACTGCTTATGTGGACCACTGCTGTTCACCTCGTCCAATCCAGGTGAAGAAACAGGAGCAGCACAATGGGGCTAGATGCCAGAAAAGGAACCAGTGAATATAAAAATCAGAAATGTTTGTATAGAACAGAAAAACTAGTAATTACTCTAGCTGTCCTACAGTAACTTTATCTATCACTCCTTTCCTTCTGTTAACACCCAGACACACTACTCACAAAAGAGTCAATAATATAGAATAATGATACAGATGTTTTAAAGTGGACTTACCGATCTCTGCGGACCCAAACTGATGGATGGCTTTTTATCAGAGGATTCAGTTGATGCTTGATTCAAAGGCTTGAGAAATATGAGACCACAATCACATGGTAACTAATCAGATAGTAAAAGATTATCCTGAATTACTGATCAATCTTTCTATCATTTTCTTGATAGTACCTTGACTCGCCATGGCCAATCTGAGTATCCGTGATTGAAAGTGATTTCTTCCCCTGGTAGAATGTCTCGCACAGCAAAGAGACACAGGTGAGGTTTCCTGCTCACTTCAAGGGTTCTCATTTTGCAAGTAGGATTTCTGTGTTCGTCATTTACAAGTCTTCCCAAGGAACCGTCTTCTTTAGATGCATCTATGCTATAAAGACATAAAATTATTACTCAATACTTGTAATCTTATATATGCTAGACAAGTAGAGTTATTTTTAAGTGGAAACCCACCGCTCTGCATAAGTTGTATGTCTCGTTTTTAATCTACCCGATTCAGACCATCAGCTGATCATCAGGACACAGCTCTATGAACTCAACCGAGTGTGTCAGGTTAAGGAGACAAACAGAATCTGCAGAGAGGAGGGTCTGAGAACCACGGATCTATCGGACAGTGTATGGCAACATCCTCTCAGCAGACAAATGCATCTAACATTCACCATTTTGTTCTCTTTTGGGAATACGGTTAAAAACGAATATTGATGACTCAAAGAAACTGCACTCAGCACCCTTCAAGTCAGTTCATGGTTGATTTTAAGTATTAAGGGTGTGTTCACACTTGGTATGTTTGTTTAGATTAAAACGAACCCTGGTGCCATTGCTCTTTTATGGCACTTTCTCACTGTGCGGTACGACTCAACTTGGCTCGGTTTGTTCTTCCACTGCAGTTAGTACCGCTTCAAAGTGATTGGGATTATAGTCTGATCATTACAGTTGTGCTGCCACCTCGTCTACTGACCACGATAGAGGCATTTCTTTTTTCAAGTTGCATGTGATGGTCATTTAAAACAAGTCAATTAAAAAACACGAGACAGCAAACCCGCTAGAATTAAATCTTGCAGGTTTGCGATACAATATAGTGCCTCTACTACATCAATCCAACAGGTCTGTACTCACCACCAATTTCTGCCACACCACTGAAACTCAAACAGGAACGCGTTCTCGGCCTCAGTGTAGTGTTCAGCTCGGTCAAGACTCTCTTCTGAACTCAGAAGTTCACCTCTGTATTCAAGAGCAAAATCACCTCTGAAAAAAGCTCTAGTGGTGAAAACTCCACGCCCTGAAGAGGAGAAATGCATTAGATTCAGCAGTTTATTAAAAGTCAACTATCATTTTGATCATTACTTAAAGTTCTCTGCCATATGATGTACATTATATGTAAAAGGGAAATTACTGAATGAAAATAGTCAATAGCCAGGCAAATTTCTAAGTATGCTGTGCTTTTTATACATTACATTATACTTTAAAGTCTTAAAATTATATAGTTAAAATTTTTATACTCTTTCATACATAAGCAATATTATCTTGGCTTTATATAGTTTAGAATAGAGTGCTGCAGCGATGACGTATTTTTGCAGGTGATCCGGTAGTTCACACACCCCTGGTTCCCTCAACTAAAACCCTATATGTTGTTTTAACTGGCTTTTGTATTGCTGCAGAAACTAAGCTTAAGTTTGCCTATTAATACACCACAGTTGCAAAACTTCATCGTCCTCATGATTAAGCTTCAAGAAATCATCTAGAACATGTTTTTGTTATATTATTTTTAAAAGAAAATTCTGTGTTTAACATGCATCGCTTCTGGATAGTTTGTCTTTGTGGTGTATGGATGTTTATGGATGGTTTTTGGCTTTAGATAAAGAGTTTTTTTGTTGTTGTTGATAAATGTGCCTCCAGGAACTGTAAAACTTTAAAAATCCATCTCCCTGTGTAATAAGTATAATGTTTTGCATTCTTATAATGTATGTTTGAATGGTTGTGTACAGTGTACATCCCTAAATCTACCTCTAAACACAACGAGGCTGTGAAAGTGACTAGTGAGTAGATGACTTTATCTGTTCAGGTGACGATTTTTAATGTCCCAGACAAACCTCTGTCTCCCATTTAGACACTTGTTAGCAACTGCCTTTAAAGTAAAAGCTTTTTTTTTTTTTTTTTTAAATCACAAGAGGGTATTACTGATGTATATTGTGTCTTAGAAAAAAAAAAGTGAAAAAGCAGCCCTTACTTCAGGAATTTAACCAAAACCCAATAATAAAAAAAAAAAAATTAAAAAAAACATTGATCATGTACATGATCATGCACAACGATATACTGATAGCTGCAAAAAAAATAATCACCTTATTGAAGGTCTAACGGGTATGGAACGGCATGAGGGTGAGTAATAAATGACATTATTTGAACTAACCCTATTATAAAAATGATCCATTGTCCTGGTTTACATACAAACCAATAACCACCTAAAAGTTCAGTTCACCCAAAAATGAATTTCTGTCATTAATTACTCTCCCTCATGTCGTTTCACACCCGTAAGACCTTCATTCATCTTCAGAACACAAATTAAGATATTTTTGATCAAATTCAATGGCTCAGTGAGGCCTGCATTGAGAGCAAAATCATTTCCTTTTTCAGTGTTCAGAAAGCTACTAAAGACATATTTAAAACAGATCATGTGACTACAGCAGTTCAATACTTTTTGTGTGCCCAAAATCACCCATCACTAGATATTATTGAATAAAGTGGTTATTTTGTTTTTCTGTGCACAAAAAAATATTCTCATCACTTCATAACATTAAGGTTGAACCACTGTAGTCACATGACTGTTTTAAATATGTCTTTAGTAGCTTTAGAGGTCTCACCGAGCCATCAGATTTTATCAAAAATATCTTAATTTGTGTTCTGAAGATGAATGAAGGTCTTACAGGTGTGGAACAACATGAGGGTGAGTAATTAATGACAGAAACTTCAATTTTGAGTGAACTAACCCTTTAAACTACAAGACTTTATTTGTAAAGCAGGTTATTCTGCATTAATGACATCAAGACCAAACCATTCGTGTATCTGGTTAGTCATAAATACTTGCCTTTATATTTGCTGATGAACTGCTCTTGAAGCCCAGGCTTATCAGCTCTACGGGTCATGTGATCCTCTGCATCCTGCAGAGGTGTTTTACGCCTTTTGCTTTTCAGCATTATTTCTGGAAAAAAAGAAATAAAAAGAAATATAAGGTGAATGGATTAAATAAGCATTTTAAAAATCTTTTTGATCTTACTGGAATTGTTCACCCAAAAATGTACATAATTATTGTACTAATCCTGTACTAAAATTGTACAAACCTGTGTTGTGTTTTTCTGTGGAACACTAAAGTTTATTTTTAAATGTAATACAGAGCTCTATGCAATGACAGCACATGTGACCAGTCTGAAACAGGCATTTAGATAAAAAAAAACAGCAATATCATTGATGCCAAAAACCATTGTGACCAGATGATTGATGTCAATCCATATTCATATTAATTTAAAAGCTACAGATTTTCAGTCAGTAACCTGATAGATTCATATGGACTATTTTGTCTGCTTTGGAGCTTGACACACAGAATAAAAAATACTATAAAGTGTCTATGTACTGTCATTGTGCAAAAAAGCTCTGTGAAGATAAATAAAAAAACATGGATACTTTTGTGTTCCACTAAAAAAAAAAAAAGTGTAAATAATGTATTACATAAAATTAAAAATGACATCAAATAATAAAAAATGAAAATTAATTATTTCAAATTACAATGAGAAAAACAGGCTACCACTGATTAAATTGTAGAATCTAAAGAGATATTATATGAAATATAACAAAATTATATTTGCTGATCAATGCCTACAAATAAGCAATAAACTGTTTTTTTCCTTATTGCAAAAAAAAAATCAAATGAGAATCAAACTCAAATACAATCGAGAAATAAAACATTAACAGAAAATAATTTAACCACTAAAGTAAACATACATCTTACTAACTTTCATATTTCACAGTGTATTTTAGTTATCATGCATTTTCGGGACAACACTTGATCTCACCTCTCCAGCGTCCATTGATGGGGGTTGTCGTCTTTTTCGCGTCAAGCAATGCCATGTGATTGCATTTCCCGGGAAAACACATCCACAGCTGACGTGCGTGCATGACGTAGTTACGTATTTGGATTTCACGTTGAAATTGTGACTACATTTATTTGACCTAATAAATATTTTGGCAAACACCTAGATCTTTGTTTGATTTATTCACAGTACTGGTTCTTCAAACTTAAATAAAAAAATAAAAAATAAAATAAAAACGGAGGCGTACGTCTTTCTAATGGACAGAGCACATGATCACTTTTAAACGATCTCTTTGGAACACATATCTTAATTTTTACTAATTCTGTTTAATCAAATGTTTGAGTTAAAATCAGGGAGATGTGTGGATTATTTCGAGGCTCTAAAATAAACTTTAACGTGCACTTTATTAACAGCATTTTCTTTCAATTTTTTTTTTTAATTTATGGTATTTTATATTAAATATAAAGGAAGGAAAAGCTGCTAGATCTTGTAAAAGTGCTTTAAAAACGCATATCCACGACAGATTATTCCATCATTTGAGCAGCACTCGTGATCTCTCCTCAGAGCTCATCTCACTCTGCACTCAAGCTGCTGCGCTGCTGCTGTGGGGGATGGGCGGGAGGCGCGCGCGATCAGTGGCCGGTGGGGGAAGGGCGGCGAGTCACTCAGTGTCACTGTCTGCAGCTCTCAGCTAGGGCTAGGGTTAGGGTTAGGGTTAGTGTTAGGGGAGCAGGGGTTTCACATCCAGTGCCTTTTAAAATCAAAGTATGAACAAAATAAATCTGTAAACAAACATGTAAACGTCCCAGCTTGAGTCATGATTCTTTTAAACACTTTTTATACTAAACACTGTAACTGCTCTCTCTCTCTCTCTAAATATAAAACAATGTTTGCTGTAACTGCTCTCCTATTATATATTCTCATTCATATGCATCCTTAAGATGTAAACCAGTATGTGCATTTCTTAAAACAGTTCATACAAATAACAGCACACAATGGATTACATGCAATAGCCTGTAACCAGCTCATAATCCTTATATCAGTGTCATCAAAATGACAAGTCCTTGTATCATTGTTCACAAAGACACTCTGACAGTATTTTCAGAAGTAATATGGATACGATTTTGATGTCAGTGATTGAAAATACACAAGACTGCACTTTATCTGTATGGCGTACATTTCAACAGTATGAACACGTCACTCTAGACTGGATGAGACAGGATTCAGATATACTTTCTGGTGGTCTAGATGAATATGATCCTCAACTGGTTGGAACTGGAATAAGTACTTTGACTGTTGCGATCATCCCAATCGGACTTATGATAGCTGCCTGAATTATGCTCTGTTCACTGTTGGACAGAGGAGAACTGATAACAAAGAAATGTTTCAAGGGTACCCCAAACAAGTGACGAACCTGGCTGGAACATGCTTGTTCAATGAGCACTTGTCAGTGGTGTTGTCGATTACCTGAAAGTTTTCATCATCATTGTATGTGTGTTGTCTGCAGCAAGTTTCTGTATTTGGGTGAATATTTGCAGCAAGTGTGTTGTCAAACTGATCAAGATGTTTTGTTCATTTTTTCTGTTTGCATGTGTTTTCTTCAGTTGTGCGCGGTGATCTCTCTCAGCCACCGTAATATTTACTGTATAATGTAAAATGCAAGTAGACTGCAGTAACATAGCATTACATCAGTCTACAGTTTATGTAGTGAACAGTACATAGTGAACATTATCTGATTTCACACCTGTTCTGTCTACAAACACATCTCCCATCATTCGGCTATTTTGACCCGTCTCGGCCTTAAGGTCATGACTGAGAGCATGATCTACAACAGTGGCTCTTATTTCCATCAGAAACATCTCAGTCTTGGCCTCTTCTTCCTCTTCCTCTGTTCTCCTCCGTACCCTTCCACCACACATCCTTACTCCTTCTTCTGTCTGTTGACTCTGTTTGTGTCCTTGTTGTTCATTCATGTTCAGAGTGTGTAACATTGTGTTGTGCTCTGTCTGTGCCTCCCAAATGAGATGGCATCTGAGATATTTTAGAGAACTGTTGAACATTGCTTGAATTACATTCCCCTTCATTATTGAAATTCAAAATTCATCCCTGAAATTTAATAATTCAGGACAAAAAAAGTCTAAAAGAAATGTATAGAAAATATGCTTGACAGTTTATGACTAGTTCAACCATTTTGCATTTAATGGCTTATGAAAATAAAAACTATTCGACACCTAGTATATTTTGATGAACATGACATAAGCAAGTGATAATGTAGGAAACATCTGACACTTGTACATCAAATGCATGAATGTACCAAAGCATTTACAATTTGTTCAGGAGAATGAGAAACTGCATTTATGATGTGAACAAGAGACTATAATGTGGATGTTGAACAAGTAAGAATTTTAGTTGTGATTGGAGAAATGCACCAAAGTGCGAGAAACTGTTATATATAATATAATATAAAATATAAAATTATGATATTATATATAATATTAATTATTATAAATATCAAATATAAATATAAATTATTATATTATATATAAAATATAAAGAGAATGTTTGCTGTAACTGCTCCTATCTATATAATATTATATTTTTTTCACATATCTTTATTTATTATGTGAACAAGAGACTATAATGTGGATGTTGAACAAGTAAGAATTTTAGTTAACTGTTAACTGCTCCTATCTATATAATATTATAATATATTTTTTTCACATATCTTCATTTATGATGTGAACAAGAGACTATAATGTGGATGTTGAACAAGTAAGAATTTTAGTTGTGATTGGAGAAATGCACCAAAGTGAGAGAAACTGTTATATATAATATAATATAAAATATAAAATTATTATATTATATATAATATTAATTATTATAAATATCATATATAAATATAAATTATTATATTATATATAAAATATAAAGAGAATGTTTGCTGTAACTGCTCCTATCTATATAATATTATAATATATTTTTTTCACATATCTTTATTATTTATTTTTTATGTTACTATTTGTGTACTGTACTTGTCTCTTGTCTCTGATACTAATGGAGGAACAGCAGAACGCAAAGTAGGAGAAAACACTTAAAGCAAATAAAATCACTCATAAAAGCAAGCGATTTTGAAGGTTTTCAAATCTTTTTGTTGCTTGTGTATTTTATTAAATAAACTCATATGTATAAATCATCATACTTGACGGATTAAAACAGTTGTCCCTCCGCTTTTGGGAGGAAATATGTATGTTTCATATTCACATGACGTAATGTCTGTCATCCCCGCGTCAAACTCGTTCGTACATTAATAAACTGTAGTTACAGTACGCGGATATAGTCTCCGTTAGGCGGGGGCGGGGCAGCGCGATCTTTACACACACATTGATGCGAGAGCAAAACTCCGAGGATTAAAAGTTAATAATACATGCCAATATAAAGCATGAGAGCTCCTGCAAATGAGTCTATTTTTATTTAAACACAAATTATTGTGAATATTTCTCAAATTAAATGTGGATTATATGTCAATTCATTCATATTCATGATAGTTTTTGCCTCCGCCATCTTTATTGGTGACGTGTTGGTCTCTGATTGGTCAGATCACCAGTCCCGCGCTCGTAGTATCTTCCTGCGCTCTGATTGGTCAGAATCCCAAAAGTGTGTATCTTTCCGGAAGTGCAGTTCTCCTAGAGGGCGCTGTGTTATACACACTTTAGTGGGGGGGCATACACACTTTAAGTACACAAATCACATAAAAGTGAATTTTTGGGACAAATGAGATTTTAAGCCAGGAAACCATTTTAGAGCATGCTGAATGCCACTATATGGTCAAACAAATGAGGACATACAAAATGTCCCAAGTTTTTTTGGTGGTCCCCAGTTTACTGGTGTGTATCCTGGTGAATGTACCCAAAAGTGACATAAGTAGGCACACACACACACACACACACACACACACACACACACACACACACACACACACACACACACACACACACACACACACACGCACACACACGCACACACACACACACACATTACAGAGATCTGCATTGTATAGTATGCATTGTATATTACAAGTATACAGTATTATACTTGTATATTATACTGAGGACAGGTTTGCGTCCACTTTCCGTGTCTTTGGGTGACACAAGAGTTTCCAAGTTTGTTTTGGAGCAGATGGATAGCGGACTCATTCCATCCCAAGTGTTGCTTAATTTCTGAATGAATAAACTCAAGTCAAAGCATTTGCACCATGAGTGAGTTTTACATTGACAAATGAGTGAGGAACCCAGTGCCCTGCAGATGAGACTGCTATAAACGCACCACTGACACCAGCCCACTTATTCCACAAGATTCATGGATATGGGACAAGGTCTTCTGTTTATTTTTAGACTTACAAGAAGATCTTTCCAAACCTGAAGCTAGCTGTCACAGATTACATTGCCTAGTTCCCTATAAACGCACATATATTTTTAAAGGATCGTGTGCGAAGGATACATAGATGAGCATGGACTGGTGGGTTTAAAATAGCCCAGTTTTATATTCATACTGTTGCATCACTTCGGTGTTCCTCAAAATAACAAGTTTACAATGAAGACAATAGGGAATCATTAGAGAGCTCGACTACTGCTGGATTTTATGTGGTGTGTCCAGCTGCTGAGAAGTAATTGTAGTAGATTTGGTGACATAAATAACAATTTTATTGTCACAGGGAAAAAAAGCCAAACAATTTATAACTTAAACAGAGCTAAAATGTTTTGTAAGACTCTAAGGCTATGTTCAGACTACCAGTCCAAATCCGATTTCTGTGCATGTCCTATTGAAACCAAATCAGATTTAACAAGTGTGAATAGCAAAAAATCACATGAAATTCGATTTTTACAAATCCGTTTCAAGCTACATTCATATGTGGTTTTAAATCCTATTCAAATCACATTTCAGTCTGACTGCTCTGATAGAATTTTGCATACTTTATGGGACTTTTTCATGCCACGTAAAACATAAACGGCATTGTTATAGGAAACATCCTGAAAGTCGCTGCAGAAACAAGGAAGCACAAAATGACAATATAACAAAGACATGTTTTTAAGCCAGTGGAAATGACAGCATGGAATAAAGCAGCTCATACCAGCCTCTTACGTTTCTGCCGCTGCTTCAGAAGACAAAGTAGTCCAGCGCGGCGGCTACACAATGTCATGTTGTAAATAAGACAACATCTGTATTGCAAACCCCATGTTGTGGTTGTTGTTGTTGTTGTTTTTTGGCATATGCCTACCAACACAACATCATAGAAACCAATGCAGATATTCCGTAAATCGAAATGAACACACAAATCAGATCTAAACAGCTGCAATACACAATGTGGACATCAACAATTTTAGATCAGATTCCAAATGGATATACAAATAATCGGATTTGGACTGACAGTGTGAACGTAGCCTAACTGTCAAATTTCCAGACAGAACTAAACTGAACTAGCAATAATGATTCATTGCACATTATTTGAAGTTATACTGTACAATAAAGTCAGAAATACATGTCGGCATTTACATAGTTCAGAACTGGCATCATTGATAAAATGAGGGTCGGCACACAAAAACATAGCCGAGGAAAAAAAAAAAAAAAAAAAAAAAAAAAAAAGCTTTGTTCTCCAAAAGAGTTTCTTTGAAATCTCCAAAAGATTTTGAATATAAAAAATCCATTAACTTTTGTTCTTTGTGAAAAATGAATATTATCTGCAAATTATCTGGTGACGATTAAAAACTGTAACATAAAATAAAATAAAATAAAAATATAGCTGCAAGCAGCGATGACAGGCCCAAGCCCGGTTGCACCACCAACCTGATGGCTTCAGGGCAACTGTGCATGGCAGGCAATAGGCATTTAAAATGGGTAAACATAAAAGGACTATGTCAAAGTCATTTGAATACACCACATTTACTGCAGCAGTTGGTGCCCAATTGACCACAAACCACAACAGCCACATCAATGAGATCAATTTTTTTTTCATGTCATAGAATATCATAGGTCAATTTCAAATGAGTGCAGAATATCATCCTGTGCCAAGCCCAGGTCCCAGCCTCTGCGGCGTCCTAATGGCTGCAGATTCCAATGTGTGTTCCAATTTTCAAGAGTTTTTGAGCACATTAAGGTTTTTCTCCTTAGAAAAAAACAATAGGGCCTTGCACCTTAGTGGCTTGCGCCCTAATAACAAAAGATCACTAGCGCTATGAATATACATCAGTTCAACCCTATGTATGAACATTTGGGAAAGTCAAAACGGCAAGTTACACATATAGCTAAACTTAATAGTTTAAGTTAGTCCACTGTTGGCACTATCAGAAAAATACTTAGGTAATGAATGGCAATGACAGATACCTTTCATTTCAATGTACCAACGCATTATGAAGATATGCTTGCTTAATTGTTTTGGGCCGCCATTGTTCACAGAGTAGTGAAAAAAAGTCAAATTCTAAGATGGCGGCCAATCTATTTATCAACAATTTAAAACCAAGTGTTGGTTTCTTGAGTATTACCAGTAGAGTCCAAATTAAATTTCCAAGAGTTACAAGCATATAAAAGTGATATTTCATCAGAGCTTGAGAAGGATTGTTCCCCAACAGTGGATAAAAAAAAAAGAAGAAAAAAACGTTCCAACTGTTTTATTTACTGTGAGAAGAAGAATAAAATCAACAAACATAATAGGCGCTACACATATTCAGTGGCTCCAAATATAACTAGTTTTACTGGTACTGCAAATGAAACAACTTCAAACAGCATAAACCCTCTCAACGTCTTATTCAGTTTAATGAGGCGTTGTTTTAACCGGAATCGCTTACCTTCGGTGTAATACATACATGCTTTGTGTTTATCACATCTTGTGAATGTTTCCCATTCGCCCATGCAGTTGAACCTCATGCAGCACTGTATACAAACCGGCTCTAAAATTAGTATCAGATGCTCAAGCTCGACCAATAAGCTCATTGTATCTGGATGACTTCCAGACCCTTTCTCCTTTATGGTGCTTATACTGATCGTATAAATTCTAGTGCGAACCGTAACTCAGAGCTAAAGTCTGAAACTAAAAACAGACCAGACTTGGCAGCTATGGAGTGCTGATGGTCTACAGACCCCGCTAAACCTTAAACAATCAGAAAGTTCAACCCTGGAGCACCAAGAAAACACACAAACCAGGCTGTTGGGCTGCTTTTCTAGTAAGGTTTCTCTTCAAACTGATCTGAAATCAGTCCTTCAGCTTGTTTTATGATAGTATTTATGTCTCAGGCAGGATGTGGTGGTACCAAAGCAGCTGAGAAACACTGGCTCCAATCCAGAGTTCCAGAGAAAACCAGAGTGTTATTTGAACTGCATGTGATGTGTTTGCATAATCATACTGTAACGCAATATGATAATTTGAACTAATGGGGAGATGCACATTAAGTGGTGTTTAATAAGTGGGGCTTGCTATGGCAAGCGTCTCAATTACTATTGCTCATAATTGGGGTTAGGGACATGTTATTTGCCCTACACTATTGGTGTCATGGATGTGTGCTATCATCTTGTGGCTTGGTGGACAAATCAACTGGGAAAAAATCCCTTAGACTTGCACTAAAGGAAGGATTTGAGACCAGAAAAATCACAGAGGCTTGTGGTTGGATCTTTTAACCACTCACAAAACCCAAACACTCAACCAGAAAAACCTCAAACAATCAAAACACTACAGAGTCATTGTGGCCTTTTAAAAATCTAATTCATAATAATGATCATTATTCGCATGCACAGTGAATGTTTAATCATGCCCTTTTTTTATTAAACTACACAACAATTAAATCAAAATAATGATGTAAAAAACAATTAAAAAAATTGCGAAATCTTCTGACCAGATAGAACACTCTAGCAACCACCCTAGCAACACACTAACAACAACTCTGAACTCTTTAGCAACCACATGGCAACCTGGCAACCAACCACAACACCCTACAAGTATAGAATCATTACAAACATCACTTATGTTTTCTTCTGAAAATGTGAAATTCTACTTCCGAATAATTACATTATCTGGTCAAAATATCATCCTTGTTTTGGAGTTTTAAATGCTATATTAATATTAAAATATATATTTATAGTCTGCCTGTGGTGAAAATCAAGTTTTTAATGTTGCTCATGTCTGTGGTGTTTTTAATATGCTTTAAGCGAAACCATGTGCATGTTAGAAGGCAGCTGTCTGACTAGCGAACGGGAACATGGTTTGTGTAACATCAGCAACACATTATTAGCTGTTTGATAATGTAGTCAAGCAAAAGGGTAATTATATTAATTACTGTTATGTGTCTGACGTTGAAAAGAGCGATACCATTGTGTAGTGTTTACCTCAGTAGGTTCACCAAGTGGATCTCTTGAGCTCATGCAAGTGAGTGGAGGCGGGGCTAATTAGTATATTCAAATATCATATTATAAATGAGGCAAGGGTGTAAAGTTTCATTCAAGCTATTTTAAGGCATGAGGCATAACGCTTTTTTTTTTTTTTTTAAATATACAGTGTAACAATATTAAGCTGCACAATTGTTTTCAAGATCGATAATAATAAGAAATGTTTTTGAGCAGCAGATCAGAATATTAGAATGATTTCTGAAGGATCATGTGACTGAAGACTGGAGTATTGATGCTGAAAATTCAGCTTTGAAACACAGGAATACATTACATTTTAAAATATATTCAACTAGAAAGCAGTTATTTTAAATTGTAATAATATTTAACTTTTTTTTCCTGCTCCTACTGTATTTCTGATTAAATAATTGCAGCCTTGGTGAGTATAAGAGTCTTCTTTCAAAAACATTGAAACGCAACCCAAACTTTTGAATTGTAGTGTATATTTAATATGACCTTATTAATAATAAATAATAATAAAAAAAAAAGACAACAAGTTTAAACTGCAAATTTTCTAAACATTTTCTCTATGAACGATCTGAATAGATCAAAGCAGGTGATTCTGAATTAAAGTCTTGAGTGCCCCAAAAACAAAGGACACCACTACTTTTCACAGCACATTTTTATCTCATTACTTGCATCCTATTTTCATCCTTCAATTGAAGTGGTGACCAGTCCAATAGGAAAATGACAGTAAACACTGTCAGCGTCATGTCACATTTTTGGTAACCGCGTCTAAGATCTTTTCGGTGCCATACTGGCATTTCCTGTGAACAGAGCGCCCTATTCATGAGATATTCACTTTGAAAAATTCAAAAGGCTCGTCTTGATGTCAGCTGGGTGATGTAAGTGGATCAGTCTTATCAGATCATTGCTTCAGCCAGACAATGAACATGCCCTGTAATTCAAAATCAATGAGTCATTGAGGCTTGAAAATCTGATGCTGGTCCAAGACAGCCGAGGATGAGCACTGCCTAATAGACCGAACTGCAAATGATTGTTGGATATTTATTAGTGCAGTATATTTGAAAAGAAAGTTAGTATAGAATGAATTATGCATGTCATCCAGGCTTTCGGTGACCTTTTTCAAAGAACTCCAGGTGCTGTGGGAGACGAAATGTGTTGCATGACACGCAAAAGCCACGCCGAGACAACCTGAACTCTCTGACAGGGGTCAGTTTTGGACGTTGCTGCTTCTACATGGGGGATAAACACATACGAGATGAGACAGTGGTAGCTAGATCTTTCTGTGTGTGTGTGTGTGCACAAGGCTTTGTTGACCTCTGTTGACACAAAGATCCTTGTATGATATACCACTTCAAGGGCACTTTGATGCCAAAGTTTGACAAGTGCACATTTCTGCAACTTTTTGCATTAATTCCCCAGCCAGGATCTGAGTGACCATGGCTTGTCGTGAATATCAATGTCAAGCCTGTCAGACAAAGCAAAGACGAGCCAGTGGGATGTTGGCTGATGCAACCTGGTGCCAATATAATTCACCATCTAATTGATACCGCAAGTTCTGCTCCAATCGGAGAGAACCTCAGGGATATATTTACACATTAATTTCACTGTTCAACATGGGAATATATTAAAGTAATACAGCCAAGAGAGGCTGCACGTTACAGTAATTTTCACATGGTTAAGTGGTGTACTATGCTAACTGGTAAATTCAAACCCAACTTCAAGAGGCTTATCGCTTGTATGAAATGATAGCGACAGCAATACTGAACTAAAAAAAATCACAATAAAAATGTATCTCCAAATAATTCATCAGTCTTAAGCAAGAATGTGAATGCAAATGCTTCTAGCCATTAAAGTATGAACAATTTCACGATGGAACACAAGTAGGCATTGCATTCTCAGAGGCATGGCAGGGATTAGCATTAGTCTTTTTCCATGGTTAGTTCGGGCTTGACATTAAATGTTCACCCAAAATTGAAAATTATGTCATTAATTACTCACCCTCATGCTGTTCCAAACCCATAAGGCTTTCGTTTATCTTCTGGACACAAATGAAGATCTTTTTGATGAAATTTGAGAGCTTTCTGTCCCTCCATAGACAGCTACGTGACTGAAATTTGACGCTTCAAAAAGTTCATAAAGAGAAAGTAAAACTAATCTATATGAATTAAGTCCATTTAGTCAAAATTTTCTGAAGAGACTTGATCACTATATATGATGAACAGATTTAATTTAGGCTTTTATTAACTTTTAAACATTGATCAGCGAACATAAACAAACATAAACAATCAAACCTGCTTGAAGTGTGAGAACAAACCGCTTCCAGATACTCAAACGTGCTGCATAACACGAGAATGAACCTCATTGGTTCCCCCTTTTTTAAGCAAACATGCGTTTACCATAAATGTTGTGTGAGTTGATAAATGTTTATATGTGAATAAAAGCCTAAATTAAATCTGTTCATCATATAAAGCGATTCGTATGGATTAGATTTAAGTTCTCTTTATGAACTTTTTGAAGCGTCAAAGTTTCAGTTACGTAGTTTCATAGGTTTGGAACAACATGAGGGTGAGTAAATGATGACAGGATTTAAATTTTTGAGTGAACTAATATATATTATATATGTATATATATATATATATATATTTTTTTTTTTTTTTTTTTTTTTTTTCAATTGTCTTTTAAAAAGGCATCTGGAATAATAAACTAAATGCAATGTAGTGTTGTTTTTGATACATATCAATACTGAAATATTTGAAATGCTTGCAATACTCATTTTCTGAATAATAGATACAATACCAGCTGAGTTTTCTCTCTCTCTCATCGACTGTGAGTTGACACACAAACCCGCCTTCCCTCACTCACTTGTTTCATTTGCTCCAGATGAATATTGTTTGTGTTACAGGGCTTGAATTTCAGCATGGAATTGCTTGTATTGCACATAATTTTACACATTCCTGCAGATTTCGTGCTCACACCCAAAGTGTGTGCACATAAAGCCACCTCTCAGTATTAAATTGAGTTCTTTTTCACTGCTTATTGCGCTTAAACAGTCAAATAGACACAAAATAATGTCAAAATGCCGGTCTTGGCGAGTATTCACATAAACACAGTCAGTTATGTTTTCATTCATGAAGTGTTGAGAAAGAAAAAGCATGTGTAACAGTATAATGGATATGAGAGTCTGGTCTTAAAGTGACAGCAGCCTAATATACCTGCTGCTAAATTATGAGATAAAATGAAAAATACTATATGGCAGTTTTTCCCCATGGTATCAATGTCAAAACTGGCCAGTAAATATGCTCAGAGGCTAGTAAATTTGGAAAACCACTAGCCACAGTGGCAAAAAAATAAAAAATAAAATAAAATAAATAAATAAATAAATAAATAAATCATAATAATAGTAATAATAATAATAATAATAATAATAATAAAGACTGGAGTAATGATGCTGAAAATTCAGCTTTACATCACAGGGTTAATTTACATTTTAAAATATATTCAAAGAAAACAGAATGGTAGTGTTCAGTTCAACTGACGTGTGATCACATTGGCTATTTTACGTTGCTTTCAAACAAGGCTTATCCACAATCAGATTATAAAGTTCATTCTATCTATTTAAACAGTATAATGACATATAGCAGTCAATACCCAAGACATACACTTCCAAATGTCACTTGTCTGTTCTAATTCATAATGCATAAATCTAGCAGGTACATTATACTCTACATTTGCCATGCAGATCTACTGAGGGAAAGTCTTGCACAATACAATTTGCAAGCTTTGTCTACTCTTATGCCACCATTACATTCAACCATAACAGCAGGAAAGCTATTCGTTTAAGTGAAAACTCCTCAGCAGGACCAATATTTCATGTATTACAAGAAAAAAAAAAAATTGAAAGGGTCCATTTCTTCTCCATCTCCGAACTAAAAGGAAAAGTTTCTCACATTGGCGTCTTGAGTCTACACATGTGGTCATAATTGATTCACAGCATCTGATAGCTTTGGTCATACTAGAGACTTCCTCAGGGGAAAACACATTAGTGCATTCATTTCATTCTCAGATCTGTCCATTCATCCAACCTGTCGCAACTGTAAGCACATGCTAGGTATTGGATATATTTAAATTCAAAAACGTCTACTCTATTATCCTGTGATTGATCTTGGTACTAATTAGCTGTGCATGAACGGAGTGAGTTACTGTGTATCTGCACCAAAGTGTGACAGCTATTATTAATGCAGGAAATGTTAAATCAAAGCCAATTACCTGCAGAATGAGGGCAGACTTATTTTTAAGCAGAAGTTTACCTCATGCATACAAAAGATCTAGAGATTTACTCAGTCGAAAAAGTAAAATGAGTGTGAGCTCTGCAAAACGATCTCTGTTCAAAGACTGCATTACTAATTGTTGACTCAAGATAACTCCTTGAAACAAATTAATTTATGCAAAGTAGATTTTTTGAAGGGGGATAGGACTAAGTGAACAAAAATAGATAAATAAATGAAACCAGTTTCTAAAACTCTGGCTCAGCATCCTTGATATAAAATGAATTATTCAGCCAAACCTGCGGATGGATGGATGGATGGATGGATGGATGGATGAATGGATGGATGGATGGATGGATGGATGGATGGATGGATGGATGGATGGTTACACTCTAAAAAATGCTGGGTTAAAAGCAACCCAAGTTGGGTTAAAAATGGACAAACCCAGCGATTGGGTTGTTTTTGACCCAGCTGTTGGGTTGAATCTTAAACCCAACCTGCTGGGTAGATGTATTTAACTCGGCTAATGTTTAAAAATTACTTTATTGATCATTTCAAATGAACCCAAAATAGGTTGGAAATTAACATTTATTAATATGTTTAATTAATAATAATTAAATAATAAACATGTATTAAATTGCTTTTTATTGAATATTCACTTTTTGATATTATTGTTGCCTCTAGTAATTATGTGTCTGAATTTTAATTTCCAACATATTTTGGGCTCATTTTAAGCCAGCCATGTAGTCATTTTTAAACAATAGTTGAGTTAAATAAAAATACCCAGCAGGTTGGGTCAAACAACCCAATCACTGGGTTTGTCCATATTTAACCCAACTTGGATTGTTTTTAACCCAGCATTTTTTAGAGTGTAATGACTGACCAATTTGGAAAACATGATGTTGGTGTGAATTACATTTCTATATGTTCCTCTTAAAGCTACCATATAAAGACTTGAAATATATTGCATGTCATATATGCCATACTATATATGGTTTTTGGTCATCGTTTGGAAGAGTTGCATAATGATCCTTCTTTTTTTTTTGTTTTTTTTTTGTTTTTTTTTGTTCTACAGGAAAAAAATAACCAGCATACAGGGTGAGTAAATAATGACAGAATTTCATTTTTGGATAACCTAGTCCTGTAAGTCAAGTCGAGTCGCCTTTATTTATATAGCACTTTATACAATACAGATTGTTTCAAATCAGCTTTAAAGGGGGTTAAAAAAATAAAATAAAAAAATGATTCAATGATGCAAACAGAGTAAAATTCTGCTGTAAAGAAGCTATAAAAAGTGTTGATTCAGTTCTGTTCAATGACTGTAAAGATCATAGCAGCTCTGTGGAAAATATGATGTCTCATCTAATAGTGTAGGTACAGTCAAATCAATAATATTCTTGAATATTAAGTGTCCCCAACTAAGCTAGCCAGGGGCAACAGTGGCAAGGAACCCAAACCCCATCAGTGACAGAAAAAACCTTGGGAGAAACCAGACTCAGTCAAGATACCAGTCCTCCTCTGTCCAAACGAACCAACATGGTGATTGAGTCCACAAAGACCTGCGTTGTTTTTTTTTGTTTGTTTTTTTTGCATTAAGCTGTTATTGTTTTGTGATAAGGGGTATTGATATGTGGTGTTTAGTGCGAAGGCAAACAGTGATAACATTTAGTCATGCCACACTAGTGTGTACTGCATGCTAAACTCCAGTTTGCCAAGATAAAGCACGATAGAGTTCAAAAGTTAGTGTTTATTATGAGATTTTGAGGCTGTTTTGTTGGTGTCAGGACTATGGCGCAGCGGCGGAGGGGGTGACTCATATTTTTGTGATGGATCCCACCGCTTCACAGTAGTAGAAGGGCTTGGCTTGCAAAACAAGCGACAGTGTGCTGAGTGAAAGAGACATGTTTATTGATGTCGAGCATCCTGAGAGGTAAGTGACAAAAAGATCTCAAGGGAGCGAACTGCTGAGTGTGTGTGTGGTGGCTTACTGAAGTTGCCCTAAATAATCGGGATTTCACGGAAGCAAGACAACTGCCTTCATTGTATAGTTATTGCTTCACCCAGACTGTAATACACTAATGTCAAAAAAATAAAAAAAGAGAAAATACTTTCTGTACACTAAAGGGAATGTAATGTTGCTGTGAAGGCATTATGGATACTTGTTCTCCTACAGAATCCAATGTGCCCAGTTTCACTTTCAGATGCTTTATCATTCAACACATAGCTCCATAGAGGTTTAGTGTAATCCAAACCCAGTCAATACTAATAACATCAAAGCTTTCAGTTTGATCACAGGAGTCCATCATCTCTATGTCTACTATTGCCCAGTATTTATCTTGATTTTCATGTACAACTGTACAAGTGTAAATTTCACATCAAAAGGAACTGCTGTGTGTTTCAGCGAGTAGTCATGTTCTTTAAAATTTCTTCATATTGTGAATTTAATATTAGGCTACCACAATGGAGACCAGTTTGTTCTTCTACTGTATATTCTCAAAAGTAAAGAAGCATTGAACTGTTATCTCTAACCAATATTCTTTTTTGCAGTACTGGGTCAGTAATTCTATTTCATGGGTAAGATGTCGATATATATATATATATATATATATATATATATATATATATATATATATATATATATATATATATATATATATATATATATATATATATATATAATTTCACTCAGAAATACAAGTAAACTTAAAGTATTAGATCACTTTCAAATTAAAATTAGCCCAAGCTTTACTGACCTCCAAGCCATCCTGTATATGACTCTCTTCTTTCTGATGAAAACAATCAGAGAAATATTAATAAATATCCTGATGCATTTGAGCTTTATTATGGCAGTGAAGGGGACAAATGAGTATGAGCTGAAGAAAGTGCATCCATCCACACCCACTCATTATAAACGTGTACTCCACATGGCTCCGGGGGGTTAATAAAGTCCTTCTGAAGCAAAGTGATGCGTTTGTCTAAAAAAATATCCATACTTAACAAGTTATGAAGTAAAATATCTAGCTTCCGGCAGACCGCCTTCCAAGAAAGTGTAAAACTCTTGAAGTTCAAAAAGCTTATGCTACGTCCTACGCCTTTCTCAAATCTCATCAGCTGAGAGCCATAATAAAAGCACTCCTATCTTTTCCCCTCCGCTTGAAGCGACTGTCATGGCGGCTGAGCAAATCCGCCATATTTTTACAAATACTACACTTGTTGTACCAAAAACTGTAGTTTTAAGAGTTTTTAGGCAAGCATGTAGTTGTTTAGACCTGAAATATGTGACTCATATTTAATCATAGCACCTATTTTACAATTTGTTTAGACGTTTTTTTAGAGATGCGAGCTCCAGGCCGTCAACAGCCGTTCATGCTCATGTACCCGCCGAGAACAGCTTCATCTCAGCCAGTGCTTCGGGGATTTGCCGCTGTCTCTTATAGTGGTTAAACATGAGATATAATTTATTTGGGTACATAAAATGGAAACATAAAAGGCAATCTTTGGTCTTATTAATCCATTAATTGTTCCTGAGCAAATTGAATTGGGCTATGTTAAATTAAAAAATGTATTGTTAATTTACTTATTAAGGCTATATTTAACTTAAATCCTGTAGACCACTGCTTTTGTATGCTTGAATTAATTGTAAAATTGATTATTTCCTATTTTCATTTATAATGGCTATTGTTGTTAATTTAAAGGTGCCATCGAACGTTTTTTTTACAAGATGTAATATAAGTGTAAGGTGTCCCTTGAATGTGTCTGTGAAGTTTCAGCTCAAAATACCCCATAGATTTTTTTTAAATTATATTTTTTAACTGCCTATTTTGGGGCATCATTAACCATGCACCGATTCAGGGGCTGCTGGCCTTTTAAATCCATGCTCCAGTCGCAAGATATATATATATATATATATATATATATATATATATATATATATATATATTATATATTATATATTATATATTATATATATATATATATATATATATATATATATATATATATATATTTATATATATATATATTAACGTTGTCTCAAAAATCTGCATTCAATGAATATATAGAAATAGCAACTGCAGAACCCAGATTTTTGTTTGCATATTGAGTGATTAGTCTTACTTGCATATATTTATATACATATGCCTACTATTTATAGCTGTCTGTATAGCAGTCTTGGAGCCAACAGAAAAAAAGAAAAAAAAAAAAATTGCAGCATTTTATGTACAAAGACACCAAGTCTGAATCTTCAACACTATTCATTTGCTGCCTTGCAAGCACTGCCATTTCCTTCAGGAAATGCAAATGTACTTGGCCATATCTTTGTCTTTCCTTATGGTAAAATAAACCACCCACAATATCTAAGCTGCTTGTGTTGGTGACGTTTTGGGAATGATAATTCACTGTGGTTATTAGAAAATCTGAAATATAGTAGCCTATATCATAACTGTCCCCGAAGAGTAAAGATAATGGTCATTCATAATAAAGGTAGTGTGAAATGTTAATATCCTTTCTGGCGATGCTGTGCCATTTGCTGCAGTCTGTTTCGATTAACTTTGTTAAGGCATATATTTCCAGCTAATAATTGTCATTTTTATCTGTATTTTAGAAGGATTTATCAGACATTATATCTGATGTAACAACAGTAACAGCCATCTGCCTGGCGTGTATGGCTTAAGAACTGCAGTTTAATTGGGAATGCCATGGGAATGCAAATCCTGCTAGAGGCAATTCCTCTCACGACGCCTGCTTCTCCCTTAAGCAAGTCACTTAATTCATGTCCGCTCCAGGAATGCTCCTGGCCCCTGTGCACTGACCGCCCTCCTTCTGCATAAAAAAGGGGGAGAGAAAAAAACTGCTTCTGCCAAATGCGGAACTAATGTTGACATCCGCTAAACCTGGAATATGTAAAAACGTGGAATACTTTTCCTCCTCTTTCTGCCGAAGTCTTCCGTATCATCAGCCAATTCATTTAAAGTTCGGCTTGTTCGTCTTACAGCTGCAGGAGAAATGCGGGTTCTGTTATCAAAAACTCATAATATACAAATGAATTCCCTGAATATCAGTGTCATTCAGTTCTTTCCCCTCATTCCAATCACACTGACAGGCGAACGGCGCTGATCTCGCATTGTACTTACTTAACAGTGCGGGGATCAAGTCCCTCAAGGCGTGTTCTTTAACCGACTTCGTACAAAGTAGAAATGCTATGCGTTCGTGGCTATACCAATGACATTACGCACACAACATGAAGCAACATGTTAGGGTATTTTGCCGAATGCTATAACAACTTGAAGGCGATGATGGGAAAATAAACAACCATGATGCTCGGGTTGCGTTCTTGCATGGCTGCATTCCACTGTCACTTTGTTTCAGATCATATATAAAGGCCGGAACACACCAAGCCGACGGTCGGCCGTCGGGCAGTTTTTCTTCGTCGGCCGACTAAGTTTCCTCGGTGTGTTCTGCACCGTCGGCTGAAGTTGGTCCTCGTCGGCTTTGTTTCGGCCGATTCGAAATGTTGAATCGGCGTTGGACCTCGTCGGGCCGTCGGGCCATATGATCATTCTGATTGGCTGTTCAGCTAGCGAACCAGTGCATGAGAAAAGAAAAACGGAAGTGACGAAGCAAGTAAACGACGAAGTCAAGAGGGAACACACATTGTTTACCTTAGGTACGTGAAAGACATGGCTATCTGGAACGAGGCAAGTGAAGACGAATTGATCAACATGATCCAGGAAAGGCCGGGTTTGTATGACATTACGGAAAAATGTTATGTCAACCGTGTGCTGAAAGCTGAACTGTGGCGTGAGATCGAAAATAAACTCGTCATATCAGGTAAGATTTCCTTTTTGGCAATTGAGAAAGCTTGTTTGTAATTGTTCAATAGTCCATAGTAAAACTAATATAACCATTTTAGTGTTTTGTGTGTACCAAACTAAGTTTGTTTATGGAAACAGACAGTAATTAATATGTGCTGTGCTAGCATCTCATATTTCATAATAATATTAAAGTTAATCAAATTGTTAATAATATAATTAACAATACAGCAAAAAGTAACATTTGTTGGCATAACAAATACTCATTAAAGTGACAAAATAAGCAGCCATAACACTTAATGCTTACAAAATTTTACTTTGTCCCTCAGAAAAAGAGCTCAAGAAGCGGTGGGATTCATTGCGAACCCAATACATGCGTTATAAGAAACAAGGACCCTCAGGAAGTTCTGGAGCTCAGAAGACTGGCAGGCAGCAATGGATCCTGAACCGCCTGCAGTTTCTAGAGCCTCACACAAAAAGGAAGGAGAGCACTTCAAATCTAATGATCATGGTAAATAAACAAATATATTTATATTTATTTATTTATTTATTGTTTAATTTCAGAATAAAATAAACATTTTGCTTTTTGTAAGATGGCAAGTGCTTCTTTAAAAGAGTCTATTCACAAGTAACTCCGCATATTAAGTCAAGCCATTACATTAACTTGTCACATTTGTATCTTATGTTTTTTAAGGAACCTGCGGCTGATAGTGATTCCTGTTCACCCTCAGATGGTACCAACAGTGACACCTGGACTGGCACCCATGAAGACCCCAGCTTCAGTGATGCTGACCTACGGTCAAGTACACCCTTGGCTGAATCCACCATCTGTGGAACTGAGTCCACAGCCATGAGAAAGGACCATTTGCAAAGCTCCAACATAAAACCAAAGCCTCCAGGGAAGCGCAGGAAGATGCAAGACGAATCCTCCAGCGAGGAATCCACAAACTTGATGCGCACCATCGGCAAAACTCTGGAAAAGTTGGCATCACAGGAAAACACCAATGATGCCATCTCAGCTTACTGCAAAAATCTTGAACACAGAATGCGGAATTTGCCACCACATCTACTGCCACATTTCCAGCATGAGGTTGATAATTGCATTTTCAAATATTCAGTGGGCCACAACCATGCACTGGATGCATCTTCCAATCAGTATACACACTTGTAATTTTTTATGTAGCAAAATTGTAAACAGATATTGTAGCATTTAGTAAATATGTCACGCTTAGTTGTACGTTATATTAGAGTACTTATGCAAAGTTTATATTTCTGTACATTTTATTTATTTTAAATACCAACTGTTGATATTTTTCTGTAAATTACCTTAATGCTATTTTTGCACATTTGAAAATAAAACACTGACTTTGTGTAAAAGGTACTTCACTGTTCTTTATGTAAAAAAAAAATCACAAAACACAATGATGTAAAAATATAAACTTTATTTTGCAAATTCACACCATTGTTATAAAACATAAACCAAGGTCAAGGGGGAAAGAAACAAGTTTGCTACATGCTTATATTTTGCCCCACTGAAAGGGCACTGCACCGGTGTCCGAATTAAAGTACTGGCACAGTTTATCCCTGAGCTGTTTGGCGTGTGTTGTACTGTTGGTTGTGCGTGGCAGAGAGGCCTGCTGTAGGCCAGGGTCTTCTCTCCATCTTCCAGGGACAGTGTCATGATCTTGTTCTTCCTGGTCGATTCCTGCCATGTACACTTCACAGCACTCTTTGCGCAGAAAGTTGTGCAGAGCACAGCAAGACAAAACAATGTCCTCCACTTTGGCAGTGCTTTGAATATTAATGGTGGTTAGTAGGACGCGAAAACGATTTGCCAGGATGCCAAATGCATTTTCAACCACCCTTCGAGCTCGCGAAAGTCTGTAATTGAATATGCGTTGCTCTACAGACAGCTTGCGGTTCGGGTATGGCTTCATGAGGTATTCCTTTAAGGGGAATGCCTCATCAGCCACAATGCAGTAAGGGGCCAGCTGGTCTGATTCAGGAAGTGGTGCAGGTGCAGGAATGTTGGATGTTCTTTTCTCCAAGGCATCCTGCAATGAGCATCCCCCAAACACTCCACCATCTGAAATGCGCCCGTTGCAGCCCACATCAACATACAGAAATCTGTAGTTGCTGTCTACCAGTGCCATAAGCACTATTGAGAATGTATGCTTGTAGTTGAAGAATTTAGATCCAGATCCTGGAGGGGGACGAATGTTAATGTGCTTTCCATCCAGAGCACCCAGGCAATTTGGGAAATGCCACTGATTCTGGAATCCAACGGCTACTTGCTGCCACTCTTCCACTGTGTCTGGGCACTAAAAAACAATATAATTAAAAGAAATTAGTTTAACTCGTCAGACCATTAATAACTCAGTGATTTTGACATTCTTGAATTAACCCTGCAAAGCCCACTTCTGCAGAATTACAACATCACTTTCAAAAATTTAAAAAAAAATGCCTGCAAATGTTTTTCTCTCAAGATCACATTTACATAGTTAATGGGTTCTATTGTTCGTCCTCACAATGCTATTGGGTTGAAGAAGTGTTTATAGGTCAGCATTAGGCTCTTTATGTTTTGGATTTTGGGGGGAGATGCCTGTTGCATTGTTCAGGGACAGGTATGAATGGTCTTGAATATGAACCTGTAAGTGCTCTGGGGGGATGAATGTGTTCTTTTAGTATGATAAGTAGAGAGCATAATAGGCCAGCCAGACTGTATTGTTTGAATGTAGTAGTGGAATTTTATTTGCATTGAAATTATAATTTGATGGATAATACTTAGATCTCTGCCCTCGACACATGGTCTACCATCCTGTCTATTCTTTCAGTTTATCTACTACAATATAAGACCCTAAAATTACCCTAATTAAAATGTAAAAAAACTGAAAAATCTTTAATTTCTACATCAGAGGCCTCCTAAAACAATATCTGAGAGATCAAAAAAATTGCTCATTTTTGGGCTAAAACAAAAAACATTAAACAGATACATGTATACCTTTAGGTATTTCTCTTTTAAGACTTGGTAGATTGCTGCACAGGTTTCAGGAACAAATTGCTGAATTGTGGACATTCCCACCCGGAATTGGTAAGAAAGGCTCTTGAAGCTTTCTCCTGCAAAGATTACAAACACATAACTCCACTATTAATTTTCCACACCTTTTACAGAGTCAAATCTAACACTTTTAATGCATTTGTACTACACTACATTAAAGCAAATATTTTTTTTATCAGTTATTAAAGACATTGTGCTACAAACAACCATAATAATGTTTTATACATTGTGTCTTTTTAAAGTAGGCTACAACTGGATACAAAATAATAAAATTCTTTTCACTTTTATAATGCTTCATAATACACCAAAATAAACACAACTGAAAAGGTGTTTTAATGAAATGTTCAAACAACGAATAACCTTACCTGTTGCCAAGAACCGTAGTGTAATCATCAGACGTTCCCCCACGGAGATACAATCCCGGTAGTTCGTGTTTGTTCTCTGTATGATTGGACTAATAAGTTCTTTTAACATGTGAAATTGAGTGGGAAAAAGCCGAGCGAAATTTTTAAAACCACAAGTTTCCTGTAACTCGAGCTCTCGACACAGGTTCGGGAAAGCACCTTGGGCCTGTCTCTGGAGTATCCATGGTTTCACCCATTTAGTGCGCTTTCTCCGTATTTTTCTCATCCGCTTCTTCTTTTCCTCTTCCACAAGCAAAAGACCAAGGGCTGACAAAGCCAGTGCCATTTGCAACGTGTCGGACATTTTTGAAATAACACGAATCCGTATGTGATGAGCGAGAACTGGTTTTTCATGCACCTTTGTTTATGTTTTGTATCCCTGTAGCTCTTCCGGTCTCCCTAGCAACGAACCATAGCAACGAACACAAACTACTGCCACCTGCTGGCATGGAAAGGCATTTCATCTCACGCAGGCGCAGAACGGACGTGCTATTTGGCCGTCGGCTGTCGAACGTCGGCTTGGTGTGTCAGGGCAACTTTGGACCCAGACGCTGCCGACGCCAGCCGACGCCAGCCGACCCCGCAGTCTGCTTTCGTCGCCACTAGTTCGTCGCCGTCGGCTTGGTGTGTTCCGGCCTTAAGCCTGAACTTTTCAATAATACATGGGTTATCACATTTTATGAGGATTCTATATGTGGTGAAGAATGTATGGAAGCTTTTTACCGCAATTGAATAAAAAAGGTAATTGCGACTTTTTATCTCACAATTTTTTTTCTCGAAATTGTGAGTTCACATCTCACAATCTGACTTTTTTTTAATCAGAATTGCGTGATATAAACAGTTCTGAGAAAAAAGTCTGAATTGCGAGATGTAAACTTTCAATTGCGAGAAAAAAATCAGAAATGCGAGAAAAAGTCAGAATTGTGAGATATGACTCACAATTGCGAGTTTTCCCCTCAGAATTGGACTTTATAACTAGCAATTCTGAGAAAAAAGTCAGAATTGCGAGATACTTGCTATTGTGAGAAAAAAAAAAAATAAACGTCAGAATTGCAAGATATAATCTCACAATTGCAAGAAAAAATGTCACAACTCACAATTATCTTTTTAAATAATTTTATTCCATGGTGGAAAAAGCTTCGATAAGAATGTAAAATCTACAATTAATAAAATTTGGAATTCATTCATATATATATATATATATATATATATATATATATATATATATATATATATATATATATATGGAGGATAAGGTCTGTTTTGCACATGCTAAATCCACAGTGCATACGTATCTCAGGGGTCAAAGGATTCACACAGCCCACATGAGCAGCATGAAGCTGTAAAAAACGCACGCTATAAACCTATTTAACAATGCAACCATTTGCAATTCAGGCTTTTATGAAGTTACATCAAACTGTATGACAAAATATATCTGCGATTCAGGTAACAGTGACATGCGGTCACAAAGAAGTTGCTATTCAGTAAATATGACTGAATCCAGATGACCTCAAAAGTTTGCAGTTTTCAATAATACATGGGTGATCACATTTTATGAGGATCCTATATGTGGTGAAGAATGTCTACAGTTTGGCTTCAGTTCTGTGCAGATTAATTAACATTTGAATGTAAATGTGACACCCCTCCTCATGTAAATTAGATTTAATGATGATAAAGTCTTTAATAACTCTAATAACTCCCCGAAAACCATGTTATAATTTATGGCCATTATTAAAGGAAATACTCAATATAGTGAATAAATGCACAAAAAACTAAATAATTTGTCCTGGTGTATTTAATTTTTCACTGCATTTTGTGATTTACTCTTCTCTGTTGGAAGTTTCATATTTTTTAGTAGCTTCTGCAGCCAAGTCTCCACCAGATGGCAAAAACTATAATTCAACGGATTTCATCTTGGAACCCAATATCTCTAGGACATGTTTGTTTTTCTTATTTATCTTTTTTTAAACAGACCATCTGAAGTTGGAACGAGATTTGTGTATTTGTTCTTTGTTTTTTTTTCAACCTATCTTTTCTCTTCTGATAGCACCAGTGACCTTATCTCAAAACTGACATTTAAGAATTTTCTTGGTCACTATGAAATATTCTTCAATATTCTGCACTCTAGCGAATACTTGGAAATGCAACCACAAAGGACACCCATGTAAACAACTAGCAATGCACTTAGAGACCACCCAGAACACATATAGCATCAAAAAAGAAAACTCATAACATGTTAACAAATACTGGGAAAGTTATCAAGCCTACTCCTGAGATACTAAATAAATCTTTCTGATGTTTCTTTCTGATAAGCTTTGCTCTTCAACCCAAGAGCGGTGTTTTTTTTTCTTCTTCTTTCTGACCTAAATCATGACAAATAAACTGCCATTATAGATGTAATGTATTCGCCCTGATTTTTTCCCTCTTGTTTGCCACCATAGTTTGTCTCTAAGCTTTGTGTATCTCTTTTGAATTTAACTTGTGTTCTTGCCATTGGCATGTATTAAATTCTTCCTGTCATATTTTAGCCATCACTGACAAGCTGCCGTCTAACTGTGACAGCCCATCATCCTGGACATCATCGGTCAAATGCACTGTCCTGAGGATACTGACCACAGTCCAGTGGTAGCATACTGACCACCAGTGGCAAAATGCAGCGGTTTAACTCTCCTCAGTTGCTGACAGATGGACAGGATCGATAAGAAAAAAGCCTCTGTGCATGTACTATTTCATAATTACAGCCTTTGAAATGGACAGGAGCGTGAATATTGCAGTCATTCCGAAGGAAGGAGAAAGTGTAATGTCATGTAATGGAAAAATTAATTAAAAACATTCTTATTCTGGCAAACCGCAACCGATTGCTTATGCGGTGGACAGATACTGTATCTGACAAGGAAAGACAATCCACTAAAATTCTTTCCCTAGGCATCATTATGACTCATGAGTCCACTGCTGAGTTAGTTAACAGTCCACTTGAGCTTGAACATCTTGTTACTTACATGCCATTTATCAGACACTTTTCATCCAAAGCGACACACAGTGCACTAATTGCAAGAACAGTTCATCTAGATTTAAGTGTCTTCAGTGGTAATAGACCAGGACTGTTATATCAGTACGTCTTTAGTGTCTGAACAATTACTGCTAAATGAATAAATGTAAAATGCATTTTGTATTCTCATTTTAATGAGCTAATACAAAGAAATGTTTAGTGAAGTAGTTCTTGAACCATAACTTTCCACAAATACAGTACACTTTGGTGTCCTATGGCCCTTTTTAAAGCATTGCTGGTAAAAATCCAATGTTTCTTGTTATGCAAGTTAGGATAACACTTTATTTTACTGTGTTCTTGTGACATGTTACATGTAGTTACTGTAGTAATAAGTATAAATGATGCATATTTACATGCGACTAACCCTAATCAAACCCTAATCCTAAAAAATACTCCTGAATATATAGTACCGGTCAAAAGAAACATTACTATATTGATTTTTTTTTTCGAAAGAAGTCTCTTATGCTCCTCAAGGCTGCATTTATTTAATCAAAAATACAGAAAAACAAACAAACAAAAAACGGTAATATTGTGAAATATTATTGTTTAAAATAATGGTTTTCTATTTTAATATACTTTAAAATATAATTTATTTCTGTGATGCAAAGCTGAATTTTCATTACTCCAGTCTTCATTGATCTTCAGAAATCATTCTAATATGCTGATTTATTATCAATGTTGGAAACAGTTGTGCTGATTGATATTTTTTTTAATAACCTGCAATACTTTTTTTTTCAGGATTCTTTGATGAATGAAAAGTTTAAAAAGAACAGTATTTATTTAAAATATAAATCTGTTTTGTTTTCTAACAATATACACTACCGATCAAAAGTTTGGATTGATTGATTTGATTGATTGATTGATTTGATTGATTTGATTGATTGATTGATTGATTGATTGATTGATTGATTGATTGATTGATTGATTGATTGATTGATTGATTGATTGATTGATTGATTGATTGATTGATTGATTGATTGATTGATTGATTGATTCATTCATTCATTCATTCATTCATTCATTCATTCATTCATTGAACTAATTCAATAAACTAATACTTTCATTCATTAATGATGTGTTAAATATTTTAAAAGAGAGAGTAAAGATTTAAATAGTTAGTAAATATTGCTATTTTTAATAAATGTTGTTCTTTTAAACTTTTTATTCATCAATTCTGAATCCTGAAAAAAATATCACAGGTTCCAAAAAAATATTAGGCAGCATAACTGTTGCCAACATTGATAATAACTGAGTATCAAATCAGCATATTAGAATTATTTTTGAAGGATCATGTGATGCTGAAGACTGGAGTAATGATGCTGAAAATTCAGCTTTGCATCACAGAAATAAATTATATTTTAAAGTATATTAAAGTAGAAAACCATTATTTTAAATTGTAATAATATTTCACAATATTAGAGATTTTTCTGTTTTTTTCATTAAATAAATGCAGGCTGGATGAGCATAAAAAAAAAATCATCTTTCAAAAACATTAAAAATAGTAATGTTTCCAAACTGTTGACCGGTACTGTACATGTAGATACTGTAGTAATTATTATGTTGTTTCGTAGTAATTATTATTACCAGTACTTAATGTATAATGTAACAAACTTAACTGTAACATAAAAAAAAAAAAAAATAAAGTGTAGTTAGATTAGATAGTAGATAGTTTTAAACACACTGTATGTCTGTATCCCCCTTAAAACAGTGATTTTGAAATCTTTTTTTGGAAATAATTTAATAATTGTAATAAGCAAGGACATATTAAATCGATCAAAAGTGACAGTAAAGACATTTACATTATTACAAAAGATTTGTACTGTTTCTATTTCTGACCAAATACAAACTTTTTCACAAAGGTTAATAAAGGTCTCCAATAGCTGGGGTAAAACAAACAAACAAACAAACAAAAAAATAATAATTTTCTTCTTCTTTTGTACCCTAGTTGTGAAAATCACACATTATAAGCAGGATAAGCTGCTCAATGTCTAAATTTAACTATGTACACTTGGCAGCTACAGCACATTTTACTGTACATGAGTATCTTGAACTATTGTTTGCAAGAGTACAATAAGCTGGCCTTTAAAGATAGCACCGTTTATCCGAAGAAAATGTGAGAATAGCGAGCATAAGAACATGCACAACCCTACTGCACTTGCCAAAAGCAAACTGTGAGTCTGTTTAATGAATTTTGGCTCAGTGTAAGATTCATCTGTTTGAATGGGTGCTTGGCAAGATGATTTGGCCGAATCGCAATATGGACGCCTTGGACGTGTAAAATAATAATAGTAGCACAAAACAGGTCTGTAGGTCTGATCTGACATCTGTAGTTCTTCTGTGTGCTGCACAAAGCAGTCTGGTGTCACGTAACCTGCTCTCGCATAGCCAGACGTTGGACTATTGGCATAAGTTGTTGCCCATATTTGCACCGTATCCAGGCCAGCAACCACAACAGACCCATAAAAAATAAAAACCTGTAATTCCATTTAAATAATGTGATTAGAACTAAAATTTGATATCCTTTTAAATGATTAGCCCTTTTCTTATATTGTTGTGTAATTGACACTAATCTCCAGAATACATTTCAAAAATATGATGCGAGTAATCCAAAACTGGGTAAATGACGTGATTTATAACCTTCCAAGTTTTACTACTATATTGCAACTTAATTATACATATATATTGCAATAGAAGTAAAATACACTTTTAGACTGTTAGGGTTAGTAGAATAAGTTGACATGTAGTTGCAAAGTTACTTATAGCACCAAAATAAAGCGTAAGAAGATATTAAGCAGACACTCTACTGATACTCTAATGACTCCTGGTTGACATGTAGTTGCAAAGTTATTTATAGTTTGTATAACATCTAAAGTAGACCATCAAAAAATATTCTCTGTACATTGGTTTCTTGCCAAGTGCATACAATGCAACTTCCCTTTACAACCTTTCAAGGTTATTTAGTAACCATATGCAATGAGGTGTAAAACGACATCAAGCGATCTGCAACATAAATCATGGCATTAACGCTTGTCTTCATACAAACTACACAAGTTCCAAAGGATGGCAGGTGGCACAAAACAAAAGACAGTGGGATCAAAGTGTGCTTTGAAGGACAGAAATGCTTTCGGGCTGAGATTTTATTTGAAATTCATACCAGTGACATGAGATTCAGAGAATATCCCTCAAGCTTATGACCTCCCACGCAGAGATATCCACAATTAGAGAATAATACACCTGATCCAGCTGTCATATGCGATGTGATATCTTCAAATGTTCTGTAAGACGTTCTGACCTTCAGAAATTCAATGGGTGTCCATGATCATGTCAAAATAACAGAAGAACTAAGAACTTACAGATAATTTATAGCACCTGCTGTTCAATAAAGAAGTCCAAAATGGTTCTCTTAATGTTATTAATATTTAAAATCCCTGAATCAGGCTAACCTTGAAACATTGCTTTGATGATAATTTGATCATTTTGTTTCACTACATGTGCATAAAGCTCTCATTAAGAAACAGCTCAGTTGTTTTTCCTAGACAGCAATGATATTAAATGTAGAACTAATTTTGGATTAAATTTTCTCATGAGACCACACAAAAAACATCTGTCTCAGTTATGTTTTTAGAATTCGTCAACTGTCACATTTGGTTTTGATTTATGTATATGCCTTTTACATAATCCTCTATGGTGCGATCACCTTGACAGAGGGGCAAGGGAAACACATGACAAACAGGAAACATGACCATGACTCAACGTCAAAATAAAAGACCTGAAAACAAGAACATGAACAAAACTACAAAACAAGACGTGAAAACATAAACACGAACCAAAACCAAAAGTGACAAAAAAAATAAAAAAATAAAAAAATAAAACATAAACGTCAATCAAAATCAAATGTGACAAAAAAAATAAATAAATAAAATAAAACATAAACATGAACCAAAATCAAATGTGATAAAATACAAGACATGGAGACATGAAGACAAAGGTGAACCAAAACCAAACGAAATAAGACCTGAAAAGAAGAACATGATCAAAACTACAAAACAGACATAAACTACAAAAAAAAAAAAAAAAACAAACAAACAAAAAAAAAAAACCCACATGTAAACGAAAACCAAACGTGATATAAAAAAGACATGGAAACATAAATGTGAACCAAAACAAAATTTGACATAAAAAGACATGAAAACATAAAAGTGTACCAAAATCGAATGTGACAAAATAATTGACCTGAAAACAAGTACATGAACAAAACTACAAGAAAGACATGAAGACATAAAGGTGAATCAAAACCAAACATGACAAAATAAAAGACATGAAAACAAGAACATGAACAAAACTACAAAAAATACATGAAAACATGAAAACATGAACATGAACCAAAACCGTATAAAAATAAAAGACATGAAAACAAGAACATGAACAAAACTACAAAAAATACATGACAAATGAAAACAAGAACATGAACAAAACTACAAGAAAGATACTAAAAAATAAATGTGAACCAAAGCCAAACATGACAAAATAAAAGACCTGAAAACAAGAACATGAACAAAACTACAAAAAAGACATGGAAACATAAACGTGAACCAAAACAAAATTTGACATAAAAAGACATGAAAACATAAAAGTGTACCAAAATCAAATGTGACAAAATAATTGACCTGAAAACAAGTACATGAACAAAACTAAAAAAAAAACATGAAAACATGAATGTGAACCAAAACCAAATGTGACAAAATAAAAGACCTGAAAACAAGAATGTGAACAAAACTACAAAAAAGATATGAAAACATAAATGTGAACCAAAACTAAATGTGACAAAATAAAAGACCTGAAAACAAGAACATAAACAAAACTACAAGAAAGATACTAAAAAATAAATGTGAACCAAAACCAAACATGACAAAATAAAAAACATGAAAACAAGAACATGAACAAAACTACAAAAAATACATGGAAACATAAACGTGAACCAAAACAAAATTTGACATAAAAAGACATGAAAACATAAAAGTGTACCACGTAAACCAAAATCAACTGTCACAGAATAAAAGATTTGAAAAGAAGAACAACAACAAAACTAAAAAAAAAAAAAAAGACATGAAACCATAAACGGGAACCAAAACTAAATGTGACTAAATAAAAGACCTGAAAACAAGAGCATGAACAAAACTACAAAAAATAATGAAAACATAAATGTGAGCCAAACATGCCAAAATAAAAGTCTTGAAAACAAGAACATAAACAAAGCCACAAAAAAGACATGAAAACATAAACGTGAACCAAAACCAGAGAACTCAATTATATCTCCTGAGCTGTGAAAGAGCAACCTTTGAGCAATAAAGTTTTCCTCATGGGCCTTGAGCTTCTATACTATCATAACCCTGACTTTGTCCTCATTTCAAAAGTTATTGTTCTTAAATGTGTTAAGTCAGCATAAACATGGTCCAGTGCTATACTTCAAGAAACCTATAGATTAAACGCTTGAAACAACACTGTCTGCAGCTTGAAGCTTTGTGTATTAAACTCTCTGTAGAAAATATATTGTCCACAACAGTTTAAACCTGGCTGCACATGATAAATGTCTCGCCAGTGATTATATTTTGCTGACAATGCAATCATTTCAGCTGAGCTTTGTTATGACCTGATCAAGTTCTTGTGGCCGTGTCCCTGAATTATAGAGCTACACGCAGACCAAAACACCTTGGGTTATTCTGCAAGGAAACTAGAAACCACTGCGGAGGACTGACTCACTCATCCACTGCGTGAACATCATATTTTGTGTCCCAAATTCAAAGGTTCATTTATGGTGACGTTTGGCATTATGACTGTTGAAAATGGGGAATACAAACTGGGTCAATAAAGCCGCTGACTCACAGTAAGAGACAGGGAAAACAATGTGCCAAAAACAAAAAAAAAAGTGTTCCACAATGAGAATAGAGAAACAAATTGCATGTGCACTTGATGATTATGTAGTCTCCTAAACAACAGGGCACCGTCATCAGTGGTGGAAATGTGTGATAACAGCATTATGAAACGCTTCAATTTTAAAGGGATACTTCACACAAAAATGAAAATTAAGTCATTATTTATTCATCCTCTTGTTGTTTCCAACCAGCATGACCATCCTTCATAAAACACAAAAACACAAACCGAAAAAAATAATGGAAAGAATATCCACAAGGCACATTTCCAGGCATTTTTCTCTTCCAAAAAGGAAAAGGGTAAAGACAGTTCACATCAGTCGTCATCAATACCTGCGACGAAGAGGAAGATTATCACTGAATGATGATTCACTAATAGAAACAAGTTTGTGGTTGGTAAGAATTAGAAATTACAAAACTATATTATTTAGAAAATTAAAGAATTATAAATATTAATTCAATTTAAAATCCATTTTAACATTTGAAATATAGCTGAATTTTCAGCATATATTTTCAGACTATTTTTAACACTGTTTTTACTACTTTTCTGGACATTGAATGTGGTAATTATGTTGCTTTCAATAGAGAATTATAAGAAAAGAAAAGAAAAGAAAAGAAAAGAAAAGAAAAGAAAAGAAAAGAAAAGAAAAGAAAAGAAAAGAAAAGAAAAGAAAAAAGAAAAAAAAAACTCTCAGATTTCATCAAAATGGCTTAGCTTGTGTTCCGAAGATGAACAAAGGTCTTACGGGATAATAAATGGCAGAAATTTCATTTTTGGGTTGAACTATCCCTTTAAAGATTCATTTCACTGAAACATGACATATGGAGAAACAGCTTGGATATTCTTTCAGTTTTCCCCTTTTGTTTTATATGGAAAGAAAAAAGTCATACAGGCTTGAAACAACATGAGAATGAGTTTTTTTTTATTATTTTATTTATTTTTTTATTTTTTTGGGGTCAATAATCCCTTAAACAGGTCATTCATCTTTGGGCTGTTTTCCAGAGAGTGTATTGTGCTGAATTTTTTTTTTTTTTTTTTTTTTTTCTGTGCTAAGGACAATAAGTTGGTCAGAGGTTTTTTTTTTTTTTTTTTTTTTTTTTTTTGCAAGCCTTGCACAAAAGTCCTCAGGTTGGCCTTTTTTCCCCTCTTCAACAGAGTGTGACATTACCCAAGGCCTCTGCTCATATTCCCAATGTAAACTAAAGTTGAAACTTTGCCTAATGACCTCAGGGATCACTGAGTGGCCTGATCTTCTTCAAAGCAGTAATGTATCATGTCACTGTTGTTTTTTAGCCTCTCCAGCCAACTTTACCTTTGCTTTCTACACAGTCTGACTAGCAAGCACATTTTATCCTGCTTTATGCTGTTTTCTTTTAAATTCACATGCAGTCGCAGCTGAATGCATGGATGAATCTCAAGAAACATCTCCAGGATATTTACTTCATACATACATATACAGTATATATATATATATGTATATATTTGTATATATTTCTTAAAGAAAATTAAGTACATTTCTATGACTATTAGAACTAACATTTCTACCCAAAATACATTGAAATATGACCTTCATATTTTTTTTTTTTTTTTTTGTGAGATTCACCAGCATCAAAATGTAATAAATAATTTACACTCAACTCAATTTTTCAGTGTAGAACTGTGTGCTTCTGTTTACCTGCTCACACCAGAGCATCTAACACATGCACATGTACATGGAACATGGGGATCATAACAATATATCTAAAGTCACATGTAGACAGTAATAGGATGGACGTGCAGCGTCATATTTTTATCAACAACAAGCAGAAAAAAATACAATATAGTGAATAATGGTTCTTTGTTTCAATGATAAAGTCTATCGCATGTCTCTGAAAAAAAAGAAAAAAAAAAACTCTGTTCATCTAAATGTCATTTATAATAAGAAACTGCAGCATACAATTTATGTAGATGGGGACGTCCCACAACAACCTGCTGCACTGTGTTTATATGATCAAAAATCCCATATTCATCTATATATATATATATATATATATATATATATATATATTGTGTGATATGATTTTAGTTTGAACTTCCCCCACTCTGGGTAACGGAGCAGGAACATGGTATAAGACTGTATATAATGTGCACTAGTGAACACATTTAGCACATATCGTGATTTCACAGGTCACAGGTGTTCGGCTTAAAGACCCAACCGTGCAAGTGAAGCAAAAGTGAACATAAGTAGCTCAAACTGCAATCTACACAATTTCAAATGTAACATAGAATAGTAGAAATGTTGGCGAAATGTGTACACATATACACATTAACATATGTATGTGTACGTAAATATATATATATATATATATATATATATATATATATATATATATATATATATATATATATATATATATATATATATATGGAAAGCAATTAATAATTTTATTGAGCACTTTAAATTGATCGAAAGTGACAGTAAAGACACACACACACACACACAATTTCAAATAAATGCACTTCTTATGAACTTTCTATTCATTAAAGAACCCTGAAAAAAAAATGTATCTGTCTCCAATATGAAGCAGCAAAACTCTTTTCAACATTTACAATAATAATACATATTTATTGAACACCAAATCAGCATATTTTAATAATTTCTGAAGGATCATGTGATTGTAGTAATGATGTGGAAATTCAGCTTTGACATCACAGGAATAAATTACATTTTAAAATATTTTATATTTAAAAAAGAAAACAGTTATTTTAAACTTAATATGTAATATTATTATTCTGATAAAAAAAAAAAAAAATGCAACCTGGATTAGCATAATTGATGTCTTAAACTGTATATTCAATCCCCTTACCCTAAACCAACCCATCACAAAGAAACAAAAAAGATCAAAACCAAAAAATGTTCCCACAAGGTCAAAAATTACTTTCCTTGTGGGGACATTTGTTCCTCACAACATAGCAATTACCAGGACCACACACACACACACACACACACACACACACACACACACACACACACACACACACACACACACACACACACACACACACACACACACACACACACACACACACACACACACACACACACACACACACACACACACACAAACACACAGTATGCTTGTACATTTGACTAGTTTCAAAATTCAGATGGCAATGCCACTGCAGAATGACCCAAATACATATATGTTTACAGAGAGCAAATTAGTTCAGCATTTCTCTGAGAACTGCACCTAAGATCAAAGTCTACAGCTCTGGGGGTATTTTACTAGGTGTGTGTGAGTAACCTTTTTTATGTGTTACAATATGTACCGCAGCATAGCATCGGGGCTATGTTCATTATTGCACGTTTTATTTGTCCACACCATTGAGCACAAACAGTCTGCCTCATAAAAAGAATAGATCTGGCTGGAGAGAAGGTGATGCAATGTACGGCTGGAATAGAAAGTGAAGCATGGGCTATTCTGGTTCAAGCCTTGAGGGCTCGCTTGTAATATAATACAACTCAATTCTATAATTCTAAATCAAGATGAGACTCTAAAACTGCTTTTTTAATACCACAGTGATAAAGTAAACCGCTTTGTACACTCAAAAAATACATTTCTTCGATTTGAATTTCTTGATTATATGTAATTATCAGCTATGGCCAAATTAAACAAGCTGTGTTCGTAAGAATGTTTTATTTGAACATTTATATTTAATAAGTTAACATTAATATTTAAATTCCTTTCATAAAAGAAAAAAAAGTGTTTTGTCTTTTAAAATAAAAAATAAAAAAATAATAGAGTAGGCTGACTTCTTCCTTATTTAATAATTCAAGCAATTGATCTCCCATGAGCAAAAGTGCCCAAAAGCACAGCAAGAACTGCCAAAATCCGCACACGAATAGTCTTTTATATCCAACTGATTTGAAGACCTCAAAGGTAGAAAACTTTCAAAAGTGATTTATTTGTTATGTTCATTTAGTTTCCTCCACACACTACACGCAGTAAGCAAACCGAACACTTAATAATTTAACAGTGTTCAGTATTCTCTTGGTTCCCTCTTCTTCAGCACCGTGGAACTTTGAATACAATTAGCATGAAAGAACGACTCTAAAGGGCTTAAGTTGCACACAGTCTGTTATTTTGAAGATACAAATCAAAGAAATAACCCCCTGCCTGACAGGGCCCAAAAAACAGCATTTGAATAGTCGTTGCAAATTATTTCCTATTCTGCAGCGGCGCATTCCAGAAAAATACAATGTAGGGGCGATATATACACATTATGCTGCATTTAATTACAAAGTGAATAAAATCAATTAAATGCATAACCAAAAACATCAAGTCAAACAACACAGGCGAGGATACTGTGGAAAACTGTGCCTCGGAATACATTACAAAACTAGATTTTTACATATTCTAAAGGATGACTGCCATGCAAAACCCAATGACATGATTATAAAGTGTTGCTGCTATGTGATTGCTAAGGTATTTTGAGTGATTTTTAGCATGCTGCTAGGATATTCTGAGTGATTTCTTACTGTGCCAAGCCAAAAAAAAGTCCACCTCTTAGATTCAAGTCCTTGCTTCAGTGTATATGTAAAATGACTAAAAAAGCCCAGCTAACAAAAATATGTTCTTAGTATGATTTGCTAACGCTCCCATTAAGTTATGAAAATGTTATGTACTCTGAATATTCAAAACATAAAGATTTCTTTCTTTCTTTCTCTTTCTTTCTTTCTTTCTTTCTTTCTTTCTTTCTTTCTTTCTTTCTTTCTTTCTTTCTTTCTTTCTTTCTTTCTTTCTTTCTTTCTTTCTTTCTTTCTTTCTTTCTTTCTTTTTGTGCGCCACTGTAACATGAACCCCTGTAGTCACATGAACTGTTTTAAATATGTCTTTACTAGCTTTCTGGGCATCTGAAAGTGTAAATTGTCTTGCTGGCAATGCAGGCCATCAGATTTTATCAAAAATATCTTAATTTCTGTTCCGAAGATGAATGAAGATCTCACGAGTGTGGAATTACATGAGGGTGAATAATTAATGACAGAAGTTTCATTTTTGGGTGAACTAGACCTTTAATCTTTGTTAATGTTATTTAATAAAAAAATACCATTGTTCATTCTTCATGTTCAAGTTCAGAATGCATCAAATACAACGTTTTCATAATTTATTAAAGGAAATGTTGAAATTAACATTATGATTAATAATGCTGTATTGTTCATTCTTAGTTCATGTTAACTAAAGTAGTTAAATAATGAAACCTGACTGTAAAGTGTTAGCATCAGCAGCATTTTTAAACATTTTCACAAAACTTTCATGGCCCCCAGAATATTTTGTTGTATTAATATTTAAACATGCAATTTAAAGAGAAAGAGAGAGAGTAAGAGAGAGAGAGAGAGCTGAGAACTACATCCAGATCAGATTCAGAACGATGATCAAAACATGATCAACACCCCCAAAGTATACAACTCGCACAGTTGTATGTCTTTGTGGGTTCATTTTATTTGATATTATGGAAAATTCTGTCAATGGCGGGAAAAGTGTAAAAAAAAAAACCTTTTACAAACATTCCACATTATTGGAACGTTACTTTGTAATGTTCTTTGAACATTCTGAAACAAGAAGTAACATTTAAAATATTTCAGACAAACATCATATCAAGGTATCCACAAATATGCTAATAATGATAAATGTTTTTTGAGCAGCAAATCAGCATATTAGAATGATTTCTGGAGGATCATGTGACACTGAAGACTGGAGTAATGATGCTGAAAATTCAGCTTTTTATCGTTCAACATGTAAAAAAAAAAAACAAAGTCTGATCAATGACCCGCATGATTTGAGGCATCATTCATGTCCGGTGAGGTACGAGCCACAGTACACACTATAATTTAATACTTAGGGTTAGGGGTTTTCTACAAACATTTGCCATGGCAGACACACTAATAAAAGACAATCACAGAGTACAGCTCAACCTGCGGCCCCTCAGGAAGGGCACTAGGCACAGATACAATATGCTGTCAAGATTGATTTATTCATCTACTATAGAAAAATGACTCCAGAGTTATTGCTTCATTTTAGATCTGTGCATTTTCCAGTTGCATAGTTTTGGAGGGCACTCAAAAATATATGAAGAGTTTGGCTCCAAAACGCGATAAATGCCATAAAAAAAAAAAAAAAAAAAAAAAGTTTCCGCTAAAATCAGTATTGTTTCTGGTTGGTATTGAAAAGTCATTTATTAATCTTGCACAAAATGCGATATCCGTCGTGTTATTCTGTCATGTTTTCTGCATTTCTTTCCAAAACGCGACAAACGCCAGTCTCCTTTTTCTGCAGAACAAGATATATCCACTCAACCAATCACAGCACTCCATTCCACGCACTGTAAACATTGAAAGCAGTTTTTAATACCGGTGTACTCGTCAAACGTGTTTATTTAACCGTGCGGTGGTGCCAGATACTCTTTAATCTGTAATGACAAATCATTTATAACATTAATAAGATGACTCATTGAATTCATTTTGGGAGCGACAGCTGAATGTATCTTTAGTAAAATATCTGTATATAAGATAAATATGGGCAGAGTTTAGACTCTGTCATACATGTGAATCAACTTTGTTGAGTATTTTCAATTTGAAAAATAACTTTTATATTGATGGATTAATTGCATTTTGAAAAAAAAAAAAGTGTCATGGATTTATTGCATTTTTGGGGAAAAAAAAATGTTTTTATAATAAACTTTTTAAAATCAAATGTTAAAATTTGATTTGAATTTTTAATGTTTTTATAACCAAAAGATACTATGTGAAAGTTTGAAACAGAAAATAGTGTTTTTCTTCTGTTCTTGGTAAAGAAAACACCTTTTTACTCAAATCAATCAAAATGTTATTGCGTTTTGGAACCAAACTCTTCATATACTCCTTACATTTTACTTTGGGCCCATTAAAATCTCCTGGCCCAAGACCAACGGGATTGACCTCATTAAATAAACATGAAGGTCACCGCCGGTTCTTGTTTTTTTGTTATTTCAAATGCATCGTTATCATTTATCTTATGGTTGCATTGCTTCTCAATAGATTTTCACAAGCTGATTTAGTGCACCTCCATATTAAGCGGCTTTGTATTTAGGGATGTTTATGCTGTTATTGGGAACAGTGCTGACCATGTGCACTCTTTGGAAGTCTAAATGACTTGTTTTCCTCTCTTTTAAAAGCTTAGAGATAATCTGAGTGCAAATGCTTTGATGACGGTTCGCTCCATATGGACAAAACCTTACCACCCACGGCAAAACCCTGAGCTAAGCAGATTCATTGGACGGCTCAAGCACAATTCACTGCAAGGAGATTAGCTTGGACGTTTCGCCAAAATTCGAACCTTTCCTCTTTCGATCAAGGAAACCGTCTCGCATATTCTTCCAGAATGTTATTTTATGTGTGAATGTAGCTGAGAATCTGAAGACTTCAACAGAACCCTCAGGGTGTCAGCCCACATTGTGAGGAAAACTTTGACTGACATGAATTTGAGGAAAAATATCCTGCTGTTTTCTGTTTCTGACAGTTTTGCTGAAGAGTAGAATTAATTAACTTTAACATCCAAAGATGATTACAATGTGAATATCTCATTTTAAATCCATTATATTCAATAGGACATAGATGTACTTATATATAAGATTATAATATGTTGATATAAAAACAATGCACAATGAAGCAATGAAGAGAGGCATTTAATTTTTGACATGGCATTGACATTTTTGACATTGCATTTAATTTTTGACACACATATACAGTGTGTGTGTATATATATATATATATATATATATATATATATATATATATATATATATATATATATATATACACATACACTGTATAGTTGTTTATCATTTTCAAATAATTATCATGCCTCCACGTTGTAATGAATCCAATGCAATCCAATCCTTTGAATAAATAAACAGACAGACGTGCGTGCTGGAGAGATGCTACTAATGTGGTTTAACTTTCAGTTAAACAGTGTACATTGTGCATTAGAGACAAAAACACAGCCTGCAGTGCTTTGTAAACATTTATTATGTTGTAGAATAACAGTTTTTATTCCTGGATCCATATCAAAGTGTCTAACAATACGAGTGCTCGCCTAGCATCTGGCTTATCTTTACGTAATGATGATAAAATCCATTACCTGCTTACATATCGTGTCCAGACACCGATCTTTGATCACTGATTAGATGCTATGGAAAATGTTGGAACAAACATTCTTTAATTATTCATGTATAAAAATTACAATTAACCACAGCCTGTTCTTTAAATGTTGTTTGAGATAAAGCTCACATCAACATTGTGTTCCTCTAAGTAAACAACTCTAATGTCACGTAAAACAGTCCACTGCTTTAAAAGGTGGTTTGTGGACATGCTGTTAGTGAAATATGGGCAGCCATCAGCAACAGAACTCAACACTTAATTAGTGACACGCAGACCACCGGGCACGACCACCACTTCAACAAGCATGTTTATATCAGCCTTGCACCATATCAAAAGTGTCTAAACAGTCTGTCCAGGACAACAAAATCTTCCACACAACCTCACACAGTCAAACAGAACTTACAGAGAACTGCTACACAAACAACTAACTGCAGATAGACCAAAAAAACTTGTATTGGAAATATGTACTTAAAATTCAACCTTAAAAGGAATAAAAATGACCATTCACAGGAGAAGCGATTATCGTTGATCATCTCCTAAACATATTAAGATCTGGGAAAGCAAACAATCAGTTCTTGTAATCGTGTTGGATGCAGGAGAAATGGACAGAAATAAAGATCTGAGTGACTTTGACACGGGCCATATCGTTACGCTGGATCTCTGAAACGGCAAGGCCTGTGTTTTGCTCCTGGTCAGCAGTGGTGAGAATTTACCAACAGTGGTTCGAGGAGGAAACCGGGGACAGGCTCATCGATGCACGAGGGCAATAAAGGCTATCCTGTCTGGTCCGAACCAACAGAAGGTCTACTGTGGCACAAGTCGTACAAAATTTTATCGATGGTTATGGGAGGAATGTGTCATAACACATAG